>NW_010418066.1:116751-125263 GCF_000710305.1 Buceros rhinoceros silvestris | reverse complement strand
TGCTGAGATGGTTTGTTCAATGCAGCGTTGCAGGGGTTGATGGGTGGTAGTTCCCATCTTGCTGATGGTGTGTGAAAGGGTAGATGATCTCTTTCAGACACAGGGAAAACTTCCCTGGGTTTAGCTTTAGATTAACAGAGAACATTGTAAAGACATCATCAGGTCTTCTACCATGCACAATAAGCACATCTAAGCACAATACTGAATGAACTATGCTTTATTTTTCCGTGCAACTCATCGTCCAGCCTTTTCTTCTGGAAACACTCTAAATGGTTCTTTACTTCCTTCTGTGAAATTTCCAACTCCTGATTTTTGCCTTTTTTAACTAGCTTGTGAGGTTTTTTCCTTTTTCTTATTTTAAGCTTCTCTCCAGATTTTTGAAGTGCTGTAGGTATTGCTGACTGAGCAGCAGATTTTTTTTCTATTTGGCCGTATTTGCTTTTTCAACACAAATGTATCTCTTTAGAGCCTGAATTTTTTCCTCACATCGCTGTTGTTGCTCTGATATTACACTGCTGGCGCTGAAATAAATAGCGAGCATGCGCTAGCAACACTGCAAGAATGTTACTCTTTTCTAGCAGAAATGGTCAATGCGTGAGGCTTTGCAGGGCATTTCTGGTAAGTGAGGAAACTGATGGCAATGTAAATAACTTCCTATGAAATCTTACTTGTTTACAAGGAGGGTATAAAACTCTTTCCGAATACAGAAAAATCTGAAAAAACATTCAAAGTCTGAGAGCAGTTCCTGGTAGTGGTCTGTGTAAAACCCTCTCCTTCCTCAGAGCTTTTTTAGGAGTATACAGAGTTCTTGCTCTGACTTTCTGACTGGCTTTGGTGTTCTTTTCTTGTCTGTACTGTTTTGCCTTCTCATTTCAGATGTGCAGATACACAGCTCTGCCAAGAACATATCCTGTGAAGTACCTGCGTAGCTGGGGTTTGAGGTGGCCTTGTGTGTGGTTTTGCTTCTCAGGAAAGCAGATGTGATCCGTTTGACTCCCTAACGCAACTTTTTTTAGGTTTTTTATAAGCCTACCTTAAATGAAAGGCTAGTGGAATTCCAGCTCACCTTTACTGAAGTTTATTCTGGTCTGCTGCCTACTGACAAGATCAACAGCAGCAATTCACAATTTCTATAGGACATTTTGGATTTGGTGTGGTTACTCCTAGTAAAAGTACGTCTTTGTGTGTAAACCTGAAGGACTTTGAAATAAGCGTAGGCTTCAAGCGGAAAGGCTCCGGAAAAGAGGCATTTGTGGAACCTTAGATTTCCATAGCTTTTTATCTAAACTTGAGAGAGAATATCTTGGAGACTAGGAATGGAGCAAATGAGATGCAGAAGGAGCTCATCATTTCATCTAAGTTGAGGTAGTTTTGCCTGTGGAACATGGAAACTGGAATTTTGCTGTTGCAAAAGTTCAGGCAAATGCCGGAAGTGTTTTCTTGGAAGATTTTTCCATTGTGTTCTCTATTCCACTGAACCTTTTATCTGGTTTTTGTAGAATTCTTGGAGCAGATTAGGTATGATACAAAATCTTTTTCTCTCCAAGTTTGTCCCCCCGCCCCCCTGCCTTGCCTTCTCCCTTCAAGCTGTTGTTGCTGTTGCATATGTCAACTTCTCAACCCTTCCTTTTCTGGCTGCCTTTCTCTATGTTTAGATCTTTCTCCGTGTTTAGATCTTTCTCCAAGAAATCTGGAAAGATGCGCTCATCTATTTTCCTTCCAAGCAGAAGAACAAAAGCACAAAATGAGTGGTGTATTCCCTGCTGATTTCGCAACTTGAACCAATATTTTTCAGTGTTTTCGCAGCCTTCCTCCAGAGGCACCTGCCAGATCTTGATCCCTGCTCAGACTCTCACTGCTGTGGCTATGCACTGCTGTGGATTACTAGGATAAGATGTGACCTAGGAAAATGTGACTGCAAGTGGTAAAAACAGGAATGCTTTTCTGTAGAGAAAAGTTAACACTTTGCATCTGAGTTTGTTGTACCATAAGTAATTATGCAGAATCCCTAGAAAACCGTGTTTTGGTATCTTTGACACACCTTACGTAAGGTATTAACTTTGCAGTGTAGCTGTCAGCATTTCCTGCATGTTATGGCTGTTTTGCTGAGCTGCTAAAGTATTGTTCTTTTTAAACCATGGGTTTTTAATGTTTCTCAGAGCTGCGTGGGTAGAGGCAGTTGGCATTGTTCAGTTCAGTCCGTTGAGCACTGGAGACTTGTGATTATGTGTCCAAGCAGTGACTGGAGCTACAGATATTGAAGTACTTACTTCCTTACTACGTTTCTAGTTATCTAACATTTCAGTACTTCCAAAACAAGAAGCCAAATGAGACCCACAAGTACTTGTGAGAGAGGGTGGTGTATCGGGTGGTGTCACGTCCCTCTGGGAGAGCTGCTCTGCCACCTTCCTTACACAGTGGTGAGAAGCCCATCGCATGGCAGTCCCTGTGTGGGCTGCAGCTCGTGGCAGCGTTTTCTAAACATGACTTGTTGCCTCAGGGAACTACCAAGGGCAATTACAAGATTAAATGTGGCATATTTATTGAAAGCATTTGTTAGTAATGTTGTGGTTTATTTTTTTAATTATTTGTTTATTGCAGATATTTTATTCATTTTTTGATGGCTTTTTCCTAAAGCCTCTCCAGTTTCCATAAATATTGCTTTTTGGAGTGTCAGTCAGAGCCTGCATCTGGGGAGGGTATTGGGTGGATTTGTGTGCATGGTTTTCTCTTCAGTAAAGTTAGGACTAACACAAAACATTTGTTGTGAAAACTGTTTTGAATGTGGAATGGTGTTTGAGTGCTACATAAACAATTAGCATTTTCCTGACAGTTTGTACCTGAAACTGAGTGTGACTTTGCAGAGTGTATGGGTGGTTTTTTTCTTATGATACTAGTTCATTACTATATTAAAATATTTTGGGAAAGGACATTTCCTGAGTGATCGGTGAACTCAAACTTCGCTGTCCGTCAATTGAAGATATTACTCTAAATTCCAGTTTTGACTTGGCTCTATGGTCTTCTGCGTGTTCTCAGGTACAGCCTGGGATGCTATTACACTTTGTACTGTTTTACACCTACCTAGTTAGTTATTCCTAACTTAGATCACTAGTTGAAGACGAAGGAAAATACTGTTTCTAGTTTGCTGTTGATAAATGAGGAATGAAATAATGAATTGGCCTGGCCAGGCTCTGAAGTCTGGCAAAGCTAGAATTTGAAACTGTGTTCTGAGTCAGCTCTTACGTTGAACTCCTGGACTGGGAAGAGTTTCAGCTGTACAAAACCTTCTTTATACAGAGGAGTTTGAATGTCACCTAACAAACCAAGTTCTCTTTTTTTTTTTTTTGACACGAACAACTGAGATTTCCTCTTTTGCTGGCGGACTTCATTAACTGTGTGGCTTTTTTAATCACCAGGCACTCACCCAAAATAGCTTACACATTGTTGGAGCGTCCTGACTGGTAGGAAGCATGACCTTCTTTCTCTCTGATACTGGGCGGCCAAAAAGAATGTAGTAGATTTTAATGTGATTGTAACTTGGCCAGCATTTACATAAAAGGAAACAATGATCTTCTTGTTACGGAGATCATTAATGAAACATCAGCACCGGTCTGCAAATGCTACCATGTTGTGATCCAGCTGAAAAAACAGCCTTGTGTAACTCGAGTACATTGCATAACACAGGAAGTGGAAAAACAAACTAAATATTCCAGGGTTATGTACATTTTAACTAGATCCGAATGAAAAGCCTACAGTGCATAGCTTTGAGTAATTTAACTTATATATCCTCTTATGTCCTGAAGTAAGATCTATGGGGCTGAATGTATTCTTTCTTGCCTGTTTAATGCTGGTATTTGTGGTTGCATGTTAATCTAATGCTTGAAATTCAAATAGCATAGAATTTCCAATAAGTCATCTGACACTGTTTCTGTTTCCTGTTGGGGCAGAATGCAAGCGCTCTGCGGTTGGGATTGGTAGGTGATTCAAAATCCATCTTCCTTATGCAGTCAGGCATGTACCTTTTGAAATTTGCTCATCCGTTAGACTCTCGAAAGATGAAAGTGGTAAGACACACATTGTGGTAGGCAAATTCAGGTTTCAAGAAACTTGTAGAAACATAATCATTTGCAGAACTTGCTTGATATTTTTTATCTAGCTATAGTTCAGTGTGTTTCCATGCCAATACATTCAAGACAAGCTGATTCTTTGGCTAGATCTTTGGAGAAACGCAAAGTTAAAAAACTCGGCAAGACTTTAGGGGGAGGTAGTCAATCCAGAAACGCTGCAACGATTTCTTATAAGGTCTGCCATTTTCAAAAGTGTTAAATTCCCATCGGGATCGAGTGTGTAAACAGTGATCTGAACCCAGGTTTTGGCATTCAAGTCTGAAACATTTGTTAACAGCTTTAAAAGTCCTCCCCACATAATTTCAAACTTCCCGGATCAGAGTTTTCTTTAGGATGAGTTACAGCCTGTGGAAATTTATCTTGTTATAAAGTTTTGAGGGAAATTGCATCCAGGCAAAAAAGGGTAAAAACTGAATTTAAAGCCTGAAAAATCAGAAAACCAACTGCAAACTGAAACTGTCAGCTCTCATTGTGAGTGGTGTGTAAACTAACACATGCAGAGAGTTCGAGACTTATACTGACTTCTCATTCACTGAAGATCTGTTGCTGTGACCCAGCTGAAGGGACACAGGCATTGCTGACCAAAAAGAGATTGCTCAGCATCGACTAGCAGGTTGATACTGGCCCGCGTGTGAATTAAGGGATAGGACGGTCACCCTGTGAATTGTCTTCTGTCTTTGATCAATGGGAGGGGAGGGTGCTGTGCTGGCATATTTTAGTACACAGTGTGGAGTTGTAAGCTTTAAATTCCTCGTAGTGAACTGAACAGAATAGCAAGGCTCACACTTGTAAGAGTTTTTGTTATCATGAAAGCAAAGTCACCTGGTGAGTATCGGCTACAGCAGAGATGCTCTTCAGTTTGGTCAGTCAGCCTGCAGTGGGTACGCCGGGGTGCAGAGGGTCTGTGTCTTCTCAGACATTGCCTGGCATTGGGTGTTTTCTGCCAGCAGGATCTAGGGGCAGATAATGAGCAAGCACTTGACAGTGGATATAATTGCTCTATACCATGGGTCTAAAGTGACATTCTCAGCTTATCTGCTCAAAGAAGCTCTGTAACATTAAGTACGCATTCGGTGTTGTGGTTTGTTTGATCAACAGCACTCTCCATCTCTCCTGTCCCTGCCCCCAGGCCACAGATGCAGCAGTGGCTTTTCAGCTGAGTGAGGACACCACGTAATTTATGGTTGCCTGGGGATTGTTTTTTGGATTTGGGTTAATTTAAAATCTGGCCATGTTTTTATAATTATTTTTCCCATGTGGAAAAATCTGCTTTTGATATGTATTATTATTACCCCTGTATTTAAAATATGTGACAATATACAAACTGAATTTCAAATGATGTGGCACTGGCCAATTTGCAGCCTGGGTTAGGTTTATAGGATGAGTGTATCGTATTGTTCTGTGTCAAATTCTTGACATGACACTTGGTGTTAAGCCCCCCCATCCCTTGCCACCTTTCTGTATATAAGACAAATGCTGTTAAACAGAGCAAATAGGTGAAAGACATGTGCTGCTCTAAGAGCTGATTGTTTCAGAGAGAATAGCCTGTCTAGAGCTTTGAGATTAAACTGTGTGTTGCATTATCTCGTTGGTCCTCTGTATTTCAGGGAAGTCTAGTGGTCCTTGGCAGTTGTGCCAAGTGCTGTACACACATAACAAGAAAAGTGTTTTTTCCTGCAGCTGAGGAAGGGAGCAGCGAGAGCTGGTTACAGAGAACACCTGTAGAAAGTGCAGCATCTGCTTTGTGCACATACCTGTTCTGGTGTTTTACCTTTATCACACATCATTCTTGCTTCATTTTTTCCTCTTTTTATTTTCTCTTCCTGACATTACCGCTTCTGTCTATATCAAGTAAACATGATGTAATGAACTAAAGATTTCAAAACTGAAGTGGGAAACCAGTCATGACAACTGAGAGATGCGATTTCACCTTCGTGAAAATCCGACCCTGTTCAGGCCAAAGGCCTTTATTTAACCTGCCACTGCTCTTGCAGCAATGTAGCTCAGTGGATCTCTTAATCAAATTTAAGTATGCCAAACAATAAAAGTACAGCTTTTAAATTTTGTTCCTTCTGTGCCCATGTTCTGATATAAGTACTTAAATGAGTCTGAGCAAGTCATAATTGAATGTGTGGGGCAAAACTTATTTGGGTGCAGAGAATCTTAAAGGTTTTTTGACTGAATGTGTGTTCAGAGCATATGTACTACATACTTACAGGTGGATCAAAATTATTAAAAATGTGGGTTCAGCTCTGAAATAAATTTAAGTAGAAAGGAAACTTAAAAGGGGAATAAGGGTAGAAATGTGGGTATGTTTTAATTCAATGTATTAAAAAGAACTGTATTTACTGTAATTATCTAGGAAATTTGTACAAATGAAGGGGTCTTTGTAATGCTTACATGTAGGTCCGAAATGTGTTGTTTGCTGAAACCCTGTTTAGTTGCTTCCTAGACCTGGAAGGGTGTTAGTTGCCAGTAATACCATTTCGGAGATGAGAAAAGTCATGCAAGAGTTTTGTTGCTGGAGGAGCTTTGCTCTTGACAATGTTGATCTTCCCTCTTGCGCTTACAGCTTGAATAGTGTATGTGTTAGGCGTAAAATTTCCTGTATCTCTTGAAGGCTCAGGTCAGGAGGAGTCTTCTCAATACAACCAATAGAAAAATGCTCTACATTCAGCCCAGCGGTGAGTACCGCTTAGAACAAGGAGTTGACACTGTTCTCGTATCCAGTATTTCAGTGACTAGATGGTTCTCACTGACCTTGGGGCAACTTGGATTGAGGTTTGACCTCTGGTTTTCCTATTGTGCAGAGCAATGGCCTGGAACAGAAGAGTTTGTTACAGTTTGAGATGTGCTACTCTGAGGAGAGGGAGGCAGGCAGGCAGGTGCATCACTGCCCTTAAAAGATGGGGTTTATGGCTGTCTCTATCCCTGTAAAGGCTGGTTTTATAACCCAAGCCTCTGAATCCCGAAGTGGCGAAGGAATGACCCCTGAGCTCCTTTATGGACCTTTGTTTCTGACGCTACGGCAGAGATGGTGTCCTAACAGTCAGAAGCAACAGAAACGATTTTCAGTTAAAAAAATGTACATTGGTTTTGCACTGCACTCTCCATTTTATTTTTTTTTGCCTGCTGATCAGTTCATTCTTCTCTTGTTTCTCCAATAACAAAGCCCTAAATATTTGCCATGCTGGGAAGTAACCCATTAGGAATCTAAAATGAAAAATGGCTGCGTGGTTTGTTTATCCTCTTAATTTGCTAAAATAGAAGCTGGGTTTTTTAAAGAAAAATGTTTTTGGTGCAAAATAGAGTTTGAGAGCTGTAAACTGCTGAATGCCTTATGTCCTTAAGGTTGGTGGGAATACTTTGGAAGCAGCTATTGTCTAGAACTCTGGATAATTTACTGTGGCTACTTTATTCTGTGATCTCTCAGAGCCAAGCTGCAGTAATTGAAGCTGAAGGAGCTCAGCCACTGGAACTGTATAAGACGATAGGGGTGAATTTATTTCAACAGAGTATAAGGGTTTGATCAAAGCTCTGTGCATTATCAAAAGTAATTCCCTCTTGTAACAGGAGATTGCCTGCTGATACACATGTTTTTAACAGATACCAAAACCTATTTTCTGTTATTTTTGCAGGAGGATGAACTTCTGTGCAACAGCCCATCCTTTAGCAGAAGGCAGTTCAAAGAAATGTCGAGCAAATGTCACTAATACTTTTGAATTAGTGCTGCAAGTTCATGAGTTCACTTGTAAGAGTGATGTAATATGCAGAAAACCTCTAATAACGGAACATGTGTTGTATGTAAAGCAAGAAGTGAAGTAAACTGAAGCACTGATGTGAAATGGAGCGGCATGTATTCTGCACCCACATCAAAGGTCTGGACGGAAGGCAGTTTAGACCAGGACGTGGAGCTGGTAATGTCTCTGTTTTTCTGGCCGTAGCATCAACCGTGAATGCATTGTGTCGCAACAATCTGAACTTGAGCCTCTTGAAACAGGCTCAGACTTGAGGACATACAGCATTAATGGCACAGCTGCAAATAACTGGGCATGTTTTGCTTGTTTTACCTCTGTGACCAAATCTATTACACTTATGGATCTGCATTTGAAATCCTAATTGTATACTGTTCGACTTTTTTTTTTTCCCCTCAAATAACTGGGCATGTTTTGCTTGTTTTACCTCTGTGACCAAATCTATTACACTTATGGATCTGCATTTGAAATCCTAATTGTATACTGTTCGACTTTTTTTTTTTTTCCCCTCCTGAACGGGCTAGAGGTTGCATGCCAGAAGCCAATGCTTGATGCGTTGTATTAAAATGCACAGATTCATTCTACGTTAGTTAACTCTGCTAGAGATTAACATGCTATGAATTCATCACC
>NW_010418066.1:114944-116562 GCF_000710305.1 Buceros rhinoceros silvestris | reverse complement strand
GCTGAGCCTGGTGCTTTGTGACTGTCAGCTCTTTGCATTTGCTGCTTAGGCTTTCTATAAACCTGTGGTCGTAATTAGGATGAAACTAACTGGAAAAGGAGTGCAAAGACCTCTTAAGTTAGCTCTGGTTTGGAGAGGCCATAAGGTATAACTCAACACCATGCAGATGAACTGGCTCTGACACTTGAAGCAGCAGAGCCCAGCTCTTGGCCTGAGTTAGCAAACTCCCCTTTTAGATTGTCTTAATCTGGAAAAGGGCTGTGCAGTCTCAACTATGTGGCTTCCAGGTTTGAAAGTAGCTCGTTTCATCATAGTTTGCTTTGCAGTCCATTCTGCAATGTAAATTCCTCTGTGATTTACATGGAGGAATGAAACATTGTCTACTGCTAGAGTTAAAACGAAATAACATTGACTCTAAGATAGGTCCTGTTTGAGTGCATGGGTAGCATGAAATGATTGGTTCATTGCTTGCCTGTGCTGGAAATAACCATTTAATACCACTGCAAAATTGAGTGTAAAACCCATGGCTTACACTGGGAGGTTTTTAAGTGTGCTTTACTTGTGTATTTATGGCACTCTCCATGTTTCTGAGCTTAGTGGAGCTGAAAAACAAAGGTGAATGTGAATGACAGTTGCAGCAGTGGATAGCTGCCCCAAAGAGAGCCTTGCAGGTAGGATTTCAGCATGATCTAGTTAAAGAGCAACCTTGATTTGGTTAAAGATGTCCCTGCTCACTGCAGGGAGGCTGGACTAGATGACCTTTAAAGGTCCCTTCCAACCCCAGATGTTGTATGATTCTATGATTTCCTGCCTGGAGACGCCTCTGGAGATCTTGGGACTCTGTGCTTTAGCCCATGTTCTTCCTCTGTTTGTTTTCCCCCTTCATCTTTGTACACCTTTTCTAGTCTCTCTGTGTCCCACCAATGCGTTTTGCTCTGGTTTTCAAATTGTTTTCAAAAATCCCAGTCAAACCAACGAAGAAAAAGTTGTATTTATTGTGAAGATCCAAACGTGCAGACTGATGCTGGTGAGGCATGCTCTGTGGGTGGGATTCAGTTGCCTAAGTGTAAGCTCTGTTGTGCACTGGAAGATGCCCCAGGGCAACTCACTTGAGCCTGCATTTGCCCAGAGGGGCAGGAGGTCCTGCCTCCTTTATCAACCTTATGGAGACTTTTCACGTGCTCCAAGACAGCTGAAATGCCACTGGACACTGATGTTTACACAACTGAATCTCACCCGCGGTGGGGCATTGCACTCTGTGCAAAGGTTGAGAGAAAGTTTCCAGGGTTTTTTTTTTTTCCACAGAAAATTGGGCTTTTATTTCTTTTGTGTGGTATGTACCTTTCCTGTAGGCAGAATTCCCAACGGAAGCTTGGTTGTTCAGCTCATGGCACACACACGCCTTCTCAGGGGAGAAAAAGACATTTTCCAACCAGTTTCATAGCAGCAGCAGCTTACGCCAGTGACTCCCGTGCTCTGTTCTGCATTATCGCTGCTTATGAAGCCTTTCATTTGCAATGGAATAATGTGCTGTTTGGAAGATGTTTTCTGCTGTTTGTGAATCCTGCTTTTTGCCAGAAAACCAAAATATTCCAATTAGCAGAATAACAGGCAATAG
>NW_010418066.1:84568-114824 GCF_000710305.1 Buceros rhinoceros silvestris | reverse complement strand
AATGTTTGTCCTTCCCATCATAACCCTAAACTGTTGTAATACGGGTTCATCTGGAAATTGAATGACTGTCTTGTTTTCTTAGTGATCTTAGAGCAAGTAATGAGAAGGTAAAAATGACCTGAATATTTCAGAACAACAGATAAAATATTCCTGGAAGAATAGGGAATAAATTATTGTTCTGAGCCCTTCTTGTTGTTCTCTGCCTTGCCTTGTGCAGTCTTTGTGGAGAGTGCATAAGGATTTATTTAGAAATGCAACCCTCACTCCTGTGATCATCTCCACATGGGGGGAGAGGTCTGTCTGTCTATCATTGTCACTGGGTGGGGGTATTAATTTTGAAAAGATCTGGGTAACAGACAGCTTATGTTTCTGATATTTCTTTATGTGGTTATGGTGGTTTGTGCTTCCCTCCTGTCGCTGAGGAGGGGATTTTCAAAAGTGCTTTGTTGGCCAGAGTCTCTGTTCCTATTAAAGGCATCGGGGGACTCTCCTGGGTGTAATGGAAGTTGAGCTTGGGCTATAATAATCGGGCTTGTAAGAAATCTCATCACTTGTATTTTTGTAGATGTCAGGTAGAATAGCTGAAAGGAAATACTTGGCATGCAGGCAGCCTGGCAGTAGCTGCTAAGAAAACACATATGCCCGTATTCTGCACTGAGAAATGTTGTTACTGGTGTGTGCTTAACCAGCCTGCCTGACAATTTCTGTGGCTGGGCAAGAGTGAAGGGAAAAGGGAAATGAAGGACAGAATATAGGCTGAGAATGTAGATGCTTATCTGAGAAAAGGTGGAAATTGCTCCTTGTGGTTTAGCTACAGGTATTGTTGATTTCAGTATTGTTGTCCTTATAATGTCCTGTTATAATGCTCCATCTTGTGCTATTGTACAGTGTGCATCAGGCATGGTTGAAATATATTTATAGAATATATGAATGAAGGACATTGGTGAGGGAATCCATCGAAGTGAACTAGAAGAGGTACAGTACGGAAAAGATTTCCTCTCAGTCACGTCACATAAGCTATGACATTGATTGTAGCGTTGTTGTGGTGGCCTGAAGAACATACTAGCAGTCTTTCACCTGTGACATTAAGTGTAGTATGGACATAGTACGCATAAGTAGTGCTGCTCTCCAAGGAGAAGTTAAAAGGAGAGGAAGTAGACACCCTTGAAGCACTCACGGGTTTTGCTGAAAGGGACAGGATTTATATCCATCTGCGCACTTTATATAGCATTTCAAGCCTTTGGAAGTTGTTAGTCCCAAGCAGAATTTTTTGGAGAACTGCTACAAGATGTTACAGGGGCAGTTCAATGCTATCAAGTGCTTTTCTGGCCACCTGTGATAGGATGGCTGAAGAATATTCAGATGATCAGGTCTTGGGCATTAACCGTATTATTCCTTGAACATAGCTTTTAACACCTGATTTATGAAACTCATTTGACCTTTCTGTACATCTGTGGAAATCTGGCCGTGCAGCTGAGGTTTTGCTACCCTTTGAAATTTAGTTAGGAGAGCTATTAGTGGAAATCCCTGATAGGGTTTCCTGTTCTGTCTGTTTTGGGATTAGTGTAATCAGATGACTTTTCAAACTGGCTTGGGCAGTGCCAATATTGAAGTACTTCTCGTACAGCTCTCATGATATCATCAGGATTTTCCAGTGACAGTTCCTCTTTAACACAAGATTGCAGTTCTAGCTATCTGGGTTTTTTCCTAGCCTCTACATGCATAACAATATATATTTCAACTGTTCAATTCGTGTTATTTTAGTAGGAAAATGGGTTATTTGTCAATCTGTGGTAGATTACCTAGTAAAAGGGTAAGGGGAGGAATTTCGTGTTTTTCAGCGTTGGGCCTACAGATATTTTCGTTAGTGGTTACTTTTGCAGGAACTTTATCTGCTGCCTTGAAAGGGAGGGAGAAGTGTTGCTGAATTTCAGATTTGCTCAACACATTTATCTTGTAAAAAATTTCTGTGCTTGATTGGAAGTTGCTGTGACAGACATGAATAAAAGACAGAGATAATTACTACTTTGCAGTAATGAAAAATGTAATTGCAGAGTCAGTGCTACTGTCTAAATAAGCCAAAAGAGAGCCAGAAAATGTGCTAATGCTGCAGAGCTTGGTTCTGGATGCCAAAATTGAATTTGATCTTCCCCATTGGTATTTTAGTGTAGTGTTCTAATCTCATCTCGTTAGAGAGAACTGTGGCATTTTGATTTTTTTGACATACAATCTACATTTCCCTAAGCTAAGCAGAGTTTCTGGAGAAGGATGCAAGGACCTTGTTGGAGGACATTGTTCCCAAGTCCCAAATTGGCCCTCTGCTGACAAAAGGGAACAAGGCATGCTCTGGCATCCAGATAATTTTTCATTTTTTTGAATGGCAGTAACATATTACCTCTGTGACGGGAACAAAAAAAGTCCAAAATCTACATCCGATCAGCTCTAGCCCCAGCAATAGGTCTGTGCTTAGATGTGCTAAGCCTGTTGTGCCTGACTGGGGTCTGGAGCTGTTTAATGCAAAAGCTGTCAGGATTCTCCTCACCGTAGTGTGGTGGTCTCTGGATCGCTTGCCTTGGGGAGCTCCTGGAGACCCAGCTGGGACTGAAATCTTACTTGCTTTGGTGACAGATCCATCTCTTAGCAGTGGTGGCAATCTCAGGGAATTGTTCTTTCATGCTCACAAGGACTGTTTCTTCCCTGCACCGAAGCGAATGAAGTACTAAAGCAGAGTTCAGTAAAGAAACACCCCACCTTTTAAAAATGACCGAACATTCACTTGTTATTTGTACCGATCCAGCTGTGAGAACTCTTTAAAAGTTAAATTAAAAACCCTATTTTAAAACCATGCAGCTGTGGCTGTTGTGATGACTTGTGGGCATAGAGCATATTTGGGATGGGATTGTTGTGACAGGTGTGACTTGCAGGGCAACACACTGACGAACATTTGGGAAAAGAGATTTTCATATTCTTTGACTCTGAACTAATTTACTCACTTAGAGGGACTGCAGACCTACTGGTGCTGGCAACAGATGGCTGCAAATATTCTCACAGGAGAGTGTGAAGTCAAAAGGGAGAGGCCTAATTGGGTTTATCCTATTGGCCCCAGAGTCCGGGTTGTTACAGGCTGCAAGGTGATGCAAGGAACATAGTTGGCACCATGGGTGTATAGCAGTAAAGAGGTGAAGCTGCATTGCTTTTTCCACAGAATTGGTAGTGTTTTAAATATTCCCCTTTAAATAAATTGCTTAGGAGTAAATAAAGTCGGAGTCCTTAGGTTTCCAGTAAAAATGTTAATTCGACTACTTAGCTGGGGCTGAACAAGCTGCACATATCTGAGGATGACTGTCTTGTGCTTCATTTGTTTAAAAGTTTGTGCTTCCTCCCATTTGATTTGATCATTTTGTTGAATATATTCAACAAAGAAATAGGAACTGCATGCTGTTGGAAGCGTTTCTGGATGGGTTGTGTGTTACAAGTGGGAATATACTCTCTGGGATATTTGTGAGGAGGGATATATGCCAATGTACAGAAACAGAGTATGCCCATGGCTTGAAAGTGCATTTAGCATAGGTGCTTGTAGTAAATCCCCAGAATACACCCGAAGGAGTGGAATGTGCTCTGAAAGTGATGCTTCATCATCGTCACATATCATTACTGCCAGTGCCTCCCTCCAAATAAAATTTTCAAGAAGGCAGAAAATGTGGAGTGACTCTAAGGAGCGCCTTTGCCACTTCTCGAGCCACATGGCAAAATTTCTGCTGGAGAACTGATCTGTTTTGCTTCTAATCTTATATGTGGGAAACACAAAGGATATTACAGAACACAGCATCAAAAGAAAACCCTGATGTGTTGGCCCTACAGGCTTGCTCCAGGGGATATTACAGAAACCATAACTTCATATCTCATTACACATGTGTAAATAAATTTTAAGGACGAGCATTTTGCGTAAGATATGCTACAGTACAACAGCAAGATGATTAGTTTATTTGCCCCTGGCAAAAGCATTTCATGGCTGTAGTCATCCTCTGCAATTATTTGTTATACTGCCTTGATTTTGAATATTGTTTCTCCAACAGTATTTACACAGAAGCTCACTTGTGAGAGGCTTTAATGTTTTTAGAGGTTGAAGCTGGTATCTGTTTAACATACATGCAAATTATTTCTGAAAATGAGGGCAAGACACCCAGATCAAAACTGACTGTAAGCTGCTGCTGAATTCACAACGGGGAGCTGGGCTTACATGGCTTTTAATGCTTCAGATTCCGCCTCAATCCTTTTCTTTCTCCTGTAGCAATTTCCAGTAAAATCCCATCTTATTTCCCCTTGCTGAGACAGACCTAAGCATTCCCTTTCTTTGAGAGCATCCAGATTCCCTTAGGCAGACACCCGGGAATGTGTAATTTAAAAAGAAAAAACGTGAGGGAGAAAGAAAAATAAGGTAGCTGTGAGGGTAATCCTGCATTCATAACCAATTCCAGAAAATAGAGGCAAATATAAAATGTCCTTGGCGCATAGAAAGCTAGTAGGTAGGTATTTGCACTCAACAGATATTTGCACGTGTACGTATTTGATTGGTAAACGTTTGGTTTGCACCTCGTATGCGTATGGCTAACTAAGGGATTTTTCTATCTTGCTTTGCAACAGATACAGCTCTGTGGAAATGGCAAATGGATAAATCTCTGATTCTCTCATCAGAAAGAGAGTTCTTGGATTTTTTTTCTGCTCCCTTAAAATGACGCATTGTCATTCCTGCATAAACATCCTGTGAAAGAAAAAGGTAATTTTTCTAGAGTGTGCAAGTTCTCATTTTGTTATGGAAAATGTTGGGGGCCTTGTTCTGTTCTGTAGCTGTCTCCCTTCTGCCAGCAAATTGCAGTACCTCCCTTAAATGTTCTCAGAAATGAACTCTATGCCTGTCTTCTCACGTTTTCCTCTGGAGGTCAAATGGCTGCAGGACGGGTGTTTCAGTAGGGAAGAAGGGCTGCTGCGTTCACGGCTGTGCAGAACACATCAAACTGCACGCTCTGGGTGCGCTCAGGGTTGGTTCAAGGTGGACCAAAAATAGTTCACACCCCTCTAGTGAGAATTGCCAGCCTGGGCAAACAGCTGGTGTTATCCTGATGGAGATGCAGCTGGTGATCATAATGTGGCCCAATTTAAGGTCAGCCAATCAAAACAGAAACCTTGTTGGATGAACATCAGCTAGAATTGGTTTTGTTGTTCATTTTTTGTTCTGTTATTTGTGCTTTCAACTTCTGGTCTAAGCAGCAGATAAAGGGCTTGACAAGCCATGGAGAAAGCTGCCTTTTAGAGTTTTGGTATTGATCTGATAGAAATGAATCTTAATACAGCTAATTTATGATTAAGAGGGTGTCCACGGAGCCAGGAAATAGGGAGAACTTGAAAATAGCAAGACTGCCATTTTGTGTGCAGAAAGGACTAACGATGCTCTTCCTCAGGCTTGTTTGCCTGCTCAGGTTTTGAGGGAGGGTTGCTTTCTTCATAAAGTCATCTGTGACCTGGTAGAGTCATGGTAACAAAGATTTAAAAATCATCCAGAGTAGTTCAAACCCCAGGACAATGTTCATTCTGTCTCCAGCAAAGGTCGAGATATTGGTTTATAACGTCCCTGCCATAAATTCAGCGTTTCTTCTTTCTAAAACAATCAGTTTAGGCCCTACTACCATTGTGTTCCTTCAAAACTCTTTACAACTGAAGAGTTTCACCTTTCCAGAAGGTGAAAAATGAAATTTCCTGCCCGAGAAGTACTGAGAGAAAATCAGCTCTGTTTCCTGTTGTTCCTCTTCAAAAATCCGTAAAATATGCCAGTTGCACTTCAGCTGGTAATATTTGTATCTTGAGCTGTTAAATGGAAGTTTTAGTTCATCAGCCTCTCAGTTTTTGGGTGCTGTGTACATCATTTTAGAAAAGGCCTTGTGTATTGGATTAAAAATCAGAGTTGCTGTGATGTTGCATGTGCATTTCTCATCACCTCTGTAAGCAGTTCAGCCCTTGTACCTCCAGCCGTACTCCTGTTATCTGGTCGTTCCCCGCATTACGCTGTTTTGGGTTTGATGTGGCGAGCAGACTACCTGAGAACAGAAGGTGTCTCCTCTGTATTAAAGCCATGTCCAAACTAGAAGCGCTGCGATGACTTTGTAGCTAGTTGCAAACCCCAGAGTTTTTGACTGTTGCTTCGTTGTTAGATGTGTGCCAAACGGATCCATTGCGTGAGATAGGTGTCGTGAAGGGGGTGTTCTTCTGGCAAGTTTTTGGCTTGAAATGATACAGCAGAAGTAATGGTCTGAAGAAACATCACAGAAGTCAGAGTAAAAGAATGATAAAAAGGTTCAACTACAAAATCTGATGTAGACTTGCACAAAGTGAAAAGTTTTTGTCCTCCTCCCTCCCCACGCTGGAAATTAGCAGGATTTTCTAAAACCAAATTCCTTTAGTTGTGATTTTGTGAAGCAGTTCTGTAAAGCAGATAAATTAATACTCGGAACAATTAGGGAACATAATGCTTCAGCAGGCACAACTGTGGGAGGAAGAGTATTTTTTGGTGATGGTGATATTAACTAAGTACAGTAAGTGCAGTTATTTTAGTATTTGGTAGTTATTAACATTTCTGAAGTGGCTGAAGCAACTGACAGCTCTAATGAAATGTACGCTTTGAAATGATAGTGGTTTGTGATCTTGTTGTTTGTCGATGACTATTTGCACATTTTCTTGGACTTATTCCAGTGATTTACAAGGCGATACTTTGTAGACTATGGGAAAACCTCAGAATTTCTTGGCTGGGTTTACTCAGACAGAAATAAACCTTCCGTTCAAAGATAAGATACATGCTATTCTAATTTCGAACATGGTGCCTTCATCACATGTAACCTGTTTGATGATTTGGCACAGTGCCACAGCATAATTCAGTGATCCACTGAAAATCATGATTCCTTCATGTGGAAAACAATAAAAAGCGTATGGTATCAATTATACTTCACTATTTCTCTGAGAATTCAAGCACCAGAAATAAAAAACACTGTCAGAAGAACTTTGAATTTCCATTAACCAGAAACAGTTGGTATAAATTATTTTTACTGAAACTGCTCTACCAGGCCTGAGTAATAAAAGAAAAAATAACTTTGGCTTTTGATTGACTTCATAGGTGCAAAATATGTCATCCTCAGAGGGAGCATAAAATTCCAGGTCGGGCAGCAGAATAATTTTCTTGAATACTGTGTTTGTCATGGAGAAGCTTGGAAGAATGGGTTTCCTGTTACCTTAATTTCTACTGCACCTCTGCTGAGCGTGGCGATTTGCGTGATCAGATATACTGGATAATGAACATGATGAGTAGCTGCAGTAAAAGTTGGAGGTGAGAAGGGAGGCTTCTAGAATAATAAGACTTTTGGTGGAAATAAAAGCTGAGTTATTCAAAGAAACAGTTTTACTAGCAATGTATTTCTAAAGCGCGGCCTGAGTCTGGGTTGGAGAGATTTCAGAACATGAAGATATTTTTCATGCTTTCCTCTCCCTTTGATTGTAACTGACCTTACAGGAGTCAGCTAGCGTGCAAAGAGGGGGCTTTTGTGTCTCTGGACTTCAGCTTGAGATAGAATTACTCTGCAGAATCCAGAGTAGTTCTCCAGTGGCAACATCTCCAGTCAATTGCATCAAACTTACATTACGCTGTGTTTGTCTTAACTCCCAAGATTTATCTTTATTGCTTACTGCCACACTTGATAAGTAGCAAGTTTTTCTACAGTTTCTGTAATACAAACTGCTCTGTAAAAGTAGCAGCATGTACTCAAACAGAAAATTAAACTGAGCTGATAGTAGCACCCAAATAGAAAATTAAACACAATGCACCTGGAATTATTATTATAAAACAAGGAGTCAATAAAATGCTTGTTAACCAGAAACTAAAACAGGAAAGCAAGTGAACTTCTAGACTTCTAGCGCTTGTACGTGAGGAATAGACTTTTATGCGTGTTAAATATGATTTAAATCCATAGGGTTTCTTGTGTAATTAAATACCACCCAGCACCAGGAGTTTGTATGCCTGTAGATTCACAGCGTAGGTTTATTAGGCAATCCATACTGCTTTCTATTTTTATTCTGGAATTGGAATTGCATGAAATGGGGAACAGAAATTGGCCTTCACACAGTGTAAGTCTCACTGGAGTGTGAGTCCTCACCACAGAGGAGGTGAATAAGTCACTGTGTAAGAATGGCTGAAATTCAGGCGCACAAATAGGATTGCAAAATCGTGAAAACAGCAGTGGAAAGAAAGGAAACAACATTACACTGAAGCTTTCTGTCTGTGGGTGAAGTCTGCCTGCTGACCGATACCTGTAAAAGTGAGGAGTTTGCTGTAGACAAAAAATAAACTAATAAAAAAGCAGGTGGAAGCAATGAAAAGAAGCCAGCAAGTCCCTGAAAACTTCACAATGGGCCTCCATGAGTTTCTGTTAGTGTTTGCTGACAAGCAAGACTCCGTTTGCTTGTCTTCTGTACTGCAGTTGGGGTCACTGCTGTGTTAAAGTACGCTCTATTCTAAAGCTGCAGTGAATATAGCAGCGGAGAAATAAAATTACACAGAAGAGGTATGTCCAGTGTATTTGTGATAAAAGATTACGTTAAATACATTGTCTTTTTTGGCAGAGGCTCTCGTAGGAGCCTTGGGTGCATGAAAAGAAAGATCCTAGTGGGTTTTGTCTTTGAGGTATTTGGTGATAGAGAAACTTTGTAAAAATAACTGTAAATGACACCTATTTTCTGCAAATAGTTTGTGCTTCGGTCTTTATGGCCCAATATACAAATGCTTTCACCAACATGGCTGAAGTTAGTGATACTAAGAAAATTCTGAATTTGGTATTTGGAAAACACGAGGATGCATTTTTATGAAATGGCATCTGGTAGTTAAACTGCCATATTTTTTTCAGGCTTCTTTCATGAGAGAGACTGATGACTATTACTACAAGTATCCCACAGAGTATTCAATTATGCTGGAAGGAGAGTGAAAATGACATGCCAGAGGCTACACAAGAGAGATGATGCACATTATTCTAATTTTACGAGGTTGTAGATCTTGGGAAAATGAGATTTATAATGCCACTCCCTACAATAATTAAGAAAGTGTGTGTCTCATTCATGTATATATAGTGGGAAGATGGAGTAATTTACAGAAGATACCATGGAGAATGGAGTCCCTGAATAAAAATGGTCTGTGCAATCTGTGTTTTCTCAAGATAGCTACCCAACCTTCCCATCTCCTGCACTAGCCATGAGATTAGAGCTCATTCTTCAAATGGAAGAAATGTCTTTGTTTGCCTCAGTAGCCAGCCGTTGCTTTCTCTTTTGTTTGCGGCGATTTGAAGCTTGCTAAAATTACGTGTTGAATCCAGTGGAAAGCAGCCCGATAAGCTATCAATGTAATGTTTTGTGAATCTTGCCTTCTGCACGTGAACGCACTAAGCACTGGCATGGTTCTGCAGGTCAGTTAATTGTGTGCATGCCGGTAGTTCATAAACGCCACTAAAATAACTTTTTTAAGAGAAATCTTCCTTGGCTTTGGAGGAATGACTGTTTTGACTGAAGAGTGGAGAAGAGTAGCAGGCTGGCTTGAGGTCAGGGACAGCTGTATGTGTGCAGATCTTGAGGTAGAGTTTAAGGCAAGTTATTTTCCAGCATTGTTGAGACCAGATACTGTAATTTTTTCCCCTTCAATTACAACTCGATGCAGTCTTCTGATGACTGTGTGCACAGCAGAATAGTTTAAGTCATTTGAATGAAGTATGTTTTGGTGCTCTTCTGGTTGCGTTCTTTGATTTCTTTTGGTTCCAAGAGTGTATAGGGAGAACAAGTCCTTGTTAGGGGATAAATAATGCAGTTTCTAACGGAAATTCTAGAAAATTCGGCTAGTTTCAAGAGAAGGTGCAGGGACAGTAAATTAAGAGTTATTCTCATTCACATGTCAGGCTCTGTTTTAGGATTGATGAGACTGTCTCATCTGGCAACATTTTCAAGGGGAAAAATGGGTCTTAAGGGGTTTTTTCCTCAGCTTGTCTCCTTTTTCTGTAGCAAATTCTAGAACTGACTCGGATCTCACTTCCTGTTGTTTTAGACTAGGGAAACTCCACTGATGTTAATACAGGATTCAGTGACAAAATTAAAAATGGCACTGTTGTGTGTCTCGTGTTTTCCATTGTTTGCATTCAGAGCAAGGATCAGGAGTGCAGGTCTGGTTTTGGCTTCTTTGTGTAGAGCATTAATGGACTGTTATTAATGCAGTCTCTTTAACAAAGGTGAAAACTGGCTTTGTGGCCTCCTTCATAGTTCATTGGTATCTGTGTGGGATTCCCACTAACGGCAGGAACCTTTTGGTTCTCATAATTATTGCTAATATTTTAGCCTGGGCTTAACTGTGACATTAACTAACAATCTGGGTTCCTTCCACGCGTATTTGGTAGGTTTTGGTTGTTTTTTTTTCTCAACAAGACAGAAGAAAACAAACATTCAGAGGAAAACAAGCATCAAGATGAAAGAAAATAAACATCAAGACGAAAGAAAACAAACATCAAAGCTTTTCTTAGCTAGCAACAAGAGAGCAGAGGGATTAAAACTGTGTGTGTGGATGTCTATCTGTAAATAGGAAAGCACAGCACCTGAAGAGTCTGTTCTTTCTAAAAGCGATTTGGTTTGTGTGCTAATAACTTTTCAGTGTGCTGTTTATCTTCTAAAGCAAAAATCTGTAGCTGGCGAATACAGTCTGTAATAGCGTAGCTGAGTTTTAAACCGGAGTAGGGTCATCTAATTACAGTTGAACAAGAAAAAATAAATGTGGCTTTGCAAGAGCATTTTCTTATGTGCTTCTCTAAAGAAAGCAAGCTTCAGGAAGCTTCTCTTGGATACGTGATGTGACACTGTCAAGTTTTAAAGGATTTTTTTTTTTAATGGTTTGCCAGTGGGTTTTGTTTCTGCAGACTAGATAAAATCTTATGACTGCAGTTACCTAGATCTCTATTTATTTTCAATTAAGTATTCTACTCCTAATATTTTTAAGAAAAGGAAGTATACTAGGTGGAAAACTAACTCCCTTGAACCACCGAAATCATACAGACATCCTGTTTTATCCATATGTATGTGCCAGACTGGCCACTACGTAAGTTACCTTGTGCATATAATGCACTTATTTGATGACTGTAGCAAATTCCCTTCTTTACTGTGAGTAGCTCTGAGTTTCTCTGCTCTCTCTCTCAGCAGATGTGGTATCCCCTGAGGAGAAAAAACCGAAGTGGTCTCTAAAGATCATATTTTTATGATGATGTACTTGTGTTAGTACACACAAGTACGAGTATAGTTCTGCATTGTTTCTTGAGTTTTTTCTTCTCTTCCCCTAATCTCAATGTCTTTTGTCAAATCTGTGCTCTCAAAGATACTGCTGGCCTATGCCGGAAAGAAAGAGATGTGTGCATCTGGTCATCTTCCTGGTAGCACACAGACAGTATTACCAGGTATTCCAGACAGACCTGAGACTCTCCAATTCTTATATTGAGATTGTGACCAAAGACAGACTTTTTAATCACCTTTCTTATTCCAAGGTTATGTGTTTAAAAAATGACAGGAGCAGCACATTATTGGAAAGTAAAGTTTGTATATAGCCAGTATGCTCTATATTTCAGGATGATACAGAGACAGCTTGTGTTCTGCAAGCCTCACCAGTCCAGCACTTCTCAGTCATGTGACTAAGGAAAGCCAGCAGTTCAAAATGTTTTGCAGAAAGCAGGCAAATAGTTACTGGTAAGAAGATTTTGTCACCAGATCCCAGGAGAACCATGCAGACAAGAATGAGGCCTCCTGTATGACTTAGAACTGGGATATATGCACACAGCTCAGGCTGTGAAACAAGGACACCAAGAACTGGTAAGTCCCCGTTTTGCTGCCTGTACCAAATTCTGTACAGTCTTTTTGCTGTCTAGTGGTATTTTTCCCCCTCTTTCTAAGTTTCTTCTAACTGGTTGCAGGTGGCAGACCCCGTTTTGAAACCTGTATTCTTTTATGTTCTGAGGCAGGGGAGCGAACTGAAAAGCTCTGAGAAATTAAGCCATGAGAGTTCTTGAACGTACCTGTATCACTCTTGGAAAAAAATGTGTTTTCCAAAGTGACTGGGTGGTAAACTGTCAGTGACTACCTGTAGGCTGTGGAACCACTCCAGGCTAAGCTCCTACACACCCAGGACAGGCCAGAACAGGAATCTTCTCGTCTCCTCAGACCCAAAAGAGAGCTCTGTGCAGCGTCCAGAAATCTCCTTTGCTCAGCAAGAGCAAAGTTACTGTGTCAGCCTGCACCCTGAAAGGATACGGATTTGGACTGCCAGGTCTTCAGCCCTTTCTTGTGTCAGAGGTTTGCCAGCAAAAATTATAGTTTCAGCCAGAGAATCATGTATTCTATGCAAATAAAAGCAAATAGTTCTGGAGTTAATCATCTTGCTTGTCATAGAGCAAAACCAAGGTTTGGAAGTTAGTTCAGAGACTTCCATCGCGTCCAGATGCAGGCTCTGCTGGCTCTGCTTACCTGTGCAGTGTTATTCGTGTACATACGCATAAATAGGATTGCCGTGACTTGAGTTCTAACAAATATCCTGATTTGGTGAAAATCGGGTGGAAAACAGTATTGAATCCAGACTTTCTTAGTCACTGTGAAAATACCTTGCTGGATGAATGTACCAAAGCTTTAGAAACGTTAGTGGTCATTAACAGCAAACTGTCCCTTCAGGATGTAACAGCCAGCGGTGCTTTTAGCTCCGTGAGTCTCACCTGGCTCTGGTACCACCTTCCAATCTACTACTTATATCGTCCGTGGTCAGTTTGCAACATAGATGTTGCCTTATTTTTGAGATACAAACCAAACACAATTTAAAAGGCAAAGGATGTTCTTTCTGAAGATTGCAGAGATTGACGTCTACATTGCTCTTTCCTTTTAGGAAGTTCAAAGCGTTTTACTAGCTTTAAATAGCAGTGCTTTGTGTCTGTCACCGTACCTGTCATTATCTCATTGTTAGGGTTTGTATGTTTGGTTAGTAACACATGCTCATTAGCCTGATTAGCACCATGCTTTAATTTCACTTAATAAGTATATTTCGGAGTCAAAATTATCTTCATCAACCAGAATAATTTAACTTTGCCATATAGAATTAATTAAGATGAATACTGTCAAATGAAATGTGAAAAATAATCAGTGGTTCTCATTAAGAGATAATAGCAAGATTTTTTGTTTATCAGTTTTGTTTTGGTCTCAGCATCAAATTTTAAGAACTGTTACATGTTGTGAATGTTCGTTTTAACACATTTGATCTCACCTGGCACCATGCAAATAAATAAAATCCTTAACCTTCTTTTGACAACCAATAATTAAGAGTGCAAACTGAATACTAGAAAAGAGCTTTAAGAATAGGTAGCTAATTTAGGCGTACATCTGGAGTTAGATGAAATATTTAACACTTAAAAGATTAGCTGAAGCTGTCTGTTAGAACTTCTTGACTGTCTCCCAGAACTGAATCAGTCCTGATACAATTTTTGGAGATTTGGGACAAAGCAAATAAAGGAAGTTCTGTGGAGGGGAAGAAAAGGAGGACCTGGGGATGTCCTGTAGTCATCAAAGAATTGACTGCTTCTGATTCCCATTCGGCATGTCCTGCTTTGGGAATCAAACCCTCACTCTTGTCACGTTTGGGTCTTCGCTTCTCTGCACACTGCAGTACTACACCTGGTGTTGCTCAGCACATCTCCTGTGTGCCTGTACTGGATACACCTACTTTAGTGTCTAACACTTTTTACTAAGGTCTAGTGGAATATGCAAAGGCAACAAGACTGCTTAACTGGAATGTAGATCTCAACTGGAATGGTATTTCAGGTGGGCATCTAATGATATTTTTAAATTTTTGTTCATTAATGACTTGTAGCACAACCAGTAGAAAGGGCATGTACAACATTTGTGGAGCAAGTCCGAATGGGGAGGAGTATGAAACAACTCAGACTATGAGAGTGAGGAGTGTGGGTAAATTGGTGAAATGGTCTTAAGTAAACGCATGAAATTCAAATGCACAAATACAAATGATGATAGTGAGGAAGGAGAAATATAATGTAAAAAAAGGGACCATGTAAGCAGGCAGTGCTGCTGTGGAGAAGGATGGGAAGGGGTTTTTAATAGGTCAAAAAAAGTCGACCCAGTGCTGCTGTTGGGTGCGGGGGAAGTAATGTTCATTTTGGAGTACGCTAGTAGATACGTGATTTGTCAGAGTATACACGTGTAGCTGTGCTCAGTAGTGCTAGAAGCTTATTGGTCTATAAGCACGCTTAAGGTAGGGCAGTTACAGTTCCGAGGACAGTGTCAGGGCAATAAGAGGTGTGGGAGAAACTACAGCATTTTGATTTGTTTTATAGAAGACTTGGTCCAGCTTTTCTCTTTTGATAAAGCTGGATGTGAGAAAGATGGTGCTGACTGATTCTGCACATCCCCCAGGGATAAGACAAGTAGTTTGCAGGGAAGAAACGGCGTTTTGGTGTTGGGAAGAGCTGATCTCCGAAATCAGGATAGCTGTTCAAGGTGGCTATGGAGTCTCTTCCTCTGGAGATTAATAAGGCAGACAAGGAGTTTGGGATATACTTCTGACGGGGGAAACTACTTGGCACCTTCTCTTTGCCTGTGTGCCTGTTTTCTTCCAGGGGTGAGTAGAATTCATAAGGCATTCAGAATGAGTGCGCTTGCTTCATGGTATTGCCTCAGCCAAGGTGTCAAAGTTTGGCCTGAAACACTCTAATTTACTAGAAGTTAAATAATAGTCATGAGATGAAAGGATCTGTAGGTTAAAACACAGATGCATGTTGAACTAGTACAGATGTTGTAGACTGGAAAACAATTCTGCAAATACAAAATGATGGTTGCGTTTCAAATCAGAGAAATTCTTCCTTCTTAAATGTGCTGTTTTGACTTAATGGCAGCATCATTTGCTTTCTGGATTTCCTTTGTGTTGTTGTTTACCGGAGCCTTGGAAATGTAACAAGGTCGTCATAAACTGTTCCAGGAACATGAGCTTTGTTGGAGATAATTACCTACAATTAAGTCCAAGAAACAGAAGTCTCACCCTTTCCAGCTCGTTACTGGGCAGTGAGCCCAATGAAGTAATTTTCCTTTGATTATGCAGCCAGTCCTGAATGTATTAATAGATTTGATGACTACGTGCTGTGGAGGTTTTTTTCCATTTTATGGATTTTGTTCTGACTAGAGGCTATACAGTATGTTATGCTACTCATCAGACTTGGCTGCAAAGTCAAGCCTGAACAACACTTCCTTTCTTGCCAACTTATTCAGCCTACAGTCACTCAGCCTACACAGCTTGTCAGCTCTCTGAAAAGAGCCAGCTAAGACTTTACTATAATGCTTCTTTCCCTCTCCCTTGCAAGAGACAGTATGTTTCTTGAGTCGAATTTGGGCAGAAGTTCTCGTGGTACATGGCCAAGAGCTCTGGTAATCTCTTGTGCTCAGAAGAGGCAGTGTGGTCCTGTTAACCATTGAGTGCTGAAGAGGAGCCAGGGCTCAAATAGTTCTTTCTCATGAAGTTACAGGAATGCTCTGTTCATAACACATCTATGTTTTTATGAGCTTCAGCAAACTGAACGCAGAGGGAGATAGATTAGGCTGGTGAAGAGAAGCAGCACGTCGTAAGATCACAGTGAAGGGCTACTGAACTGCACTGGAGGGAAAAACACCGTTAGGAGTACAATCCTCTGAAGGCATCCGTGCAACACGTGGCATCATTGTCCAATACAAACCGAGGAGAACGCTCATCAGAAATGCCCTCAGCATAGCCAAAACAACTTTGCAGGGAAAATGCAGTTCAAGGTGAGGGTGCTCTGAGCATACTGCCAGCAACAGAACAAACACCAGCAAGAGGAACGAGAGGTAACAGCAGGAGTAAACCTGGCATCTCTGTTTAGGGTAAGACCGACTTCCTGTAGCTCTTCACAGCTTCGGTGTCTGAGCATATCTGTGGAGCGCTGCGTGAAGCCAGTACCAGAATCCCACAGAGCAGTTCCTGGCAACGTAGCTTGATCGCTCTTACGTACACTGTACGCTCTACTCACTACTGGGGGCTGGAATGTTTTAACCTCTCTAGTAAAGGAACCGAAATCATGGTGCTCTTCACATTTTGTGGTTTCCATTTCTGAGAGCCTGTTGCATGCCAGTTTTGCTGTCGTGCATTTCAGCATGGCACCTGATGTTTTTATGTAAGCAGGCGTCTTAGATTCCAGTATGCTGAACGAGTCACTGGCACAGCAGAGTCTGCGTCTGGCTACTGCAGCTGTGCCAGTGATGGAGAGAAGAGCAGGGAGTGGTGAACAAGCACAATAATTGTCCTGGAATAAGAGCAGGACTATTATACAGACCTAGACTATTGCTACAGCTCTGAAATTAACATCATCGTAATAAACCCCTCATATTCTAACTTCATTTAGGTTCTCTTAGAAGAGATGCAAATGTCTTCACCTCACAAACTGTGGTGCCTGCTGTATTTATCTGCATTGCCTGCTAGCCGTGACAACACATGTGGCTGGGAAGGGTTTTGTGTTGTGGCCAGGCAACACAACTCCTCTCTCCTCCCCTTCTCTGCTTCTCTCTGTGCCTCTTTTCCCTCCTCCCAGTCTCAGTCCTATTGGGACTTTTCTTTCAAGTTCTGCTGCCAAATTTTCAGCTTCTCTCCTGCCAGGCATTCTGTGTGTAGATTGCCAGAGCTCCCTTTTCTTCTGAGTGTTCACTCTTCTTTCTTCTCGGTTTCTCTGGTCTTTCCTCCTTCATGTCCCATTAAATCCTTTTTTACACCTCACTTCTTAAACTTACTGCCATCTTCTGCAGCTTCTGCCTGCAAGTTTCTGTAATTGCAGTTTTAGTACACACGTGGTGTTTCCTCTTGCTTTGATGTAATTTGCCTTTTGGAGCAAGTGTCAATGCAGTTTGTGCTTCCAGGTGATGGGGATAATACCTCATGGAAAACCTCAAAAGCTTTATATCCTGTAGAAGTGCAGAGGTCTGAATTGATTGGAATATTTTCAAACTATGTTTACTCAATTTTTTCTTTTCATAAACTTCAAGTTATGACGAATAAATATTGGTAGAGGAAAAAATAATTTTAGGAGTAGTTTTCTGCAGCATTGTTTCTGCTGCTCTTCATAAATGAATAGGGGACTTTGAACTGTTGAACAAATACGGCATGAGAAATGGTGTCTTCGATATAAATGCTGAGATATTTGTGTTTTTAACACCAAGTACACTATTATCAAAACACTTCCTATCAGTTGTTGAAAACAACTTTCTTCATGTTTGAGTGATTCATGTTTTGTATTCATTTATTTATCTAGGATGAGGAATAGCAGGAACACAAGACGTTTTCCTGGGAATGCATCCAAGAAGTGCTGGTGGAGGCTTTCTTGTTAATCAGTTTGTCAAAAGGAGTACTTTCTCCAGCATGCAACATTATTCACTTAATTTTTCATTAGGCCTTTTAATGTAAGTACTGTTAAAGCAAGCAGCTGTGGTATGGAAATCTTAATTTATGCCAGATCACTTGAAAGTCCTGACTTCTCCTCTGTGCAGCAACACACTGAACCATGGGTCCTGCTCACTGCTGGATGCTGGCAGCCACAATGCAGCCAGGCTGAGCGAAGGCGGTTGAACTGTGTACTCCCCGAAACACCACAGGCTTACTGCAGTCTTCCTTAGAGTTTGCTCATATATCACAAGTGAGTATTACTCATAAAGGATTTGCAGTTTCCAAGCACATGGGTCCACTTCCACCGTTAGAATGGATTCATGGGCTTGGCATGGCTGTCTCCAGGTGGACTTTCCTTAAATAACTGATAGCTGCAGTCCCACTGCCCATGGTCCTCTGGACGTACTCACGTTGCGATCATGGGGCTTTCATGTGAGCTGCTGGCTGACAGAACTTGTGGTAAGGAGCTCACACTTTCTTCTATTAATGTGACCTATTTTCACATTCTCAGGTGACAATTATGCCAAATGAACTTTCTTACACCTACTGTGATGGTGAGAAACTCGTATGTCAACCACAGCTGTCCTGAAAATGTTGTAAAACTTCGAGTGGTGCGAAGTACTGGGATTGGATTGCTGGAAGATATTGAATGAATAAAGGAGAGAAACATCTTAGAAATTAACCTTTCAGGTATTTAACTGCAAAGAAATATGTTACACGTTGATTTACCCGTTTTCTTAAGAGATAGCTGTAGTGCTCCTGTGTGGCGTAACACAGTTTTGTTCCAGGCAAAACGCAAGTTTCACATGGGTTGACCCAATGTGAATGTTGGCATTAGTTTGGTTAATGTTTTATTACTCCAGTCAAACTTACCTAATTAATTAAAAAGCCTTGTAAATGACACAGTAAAAATGTTGTAGAAGAAAGTCTTCCTATTATCTACCCCTTTTCTCTGGCATTATATGTGCCCATATGACTGGTTCTGCCCAGTGCAGCAGCACACTTGACTTCAGTGAGTGAGAGTTTGGGGAATCATCCTTATTCTGATGCTGGCTCTGGGTTGTTTCCAGTTTGAGGGCAGAGAGAGGGGAAGAGGGGTTATCTTGCAAGGAGGAAAATGAGACACCCTTTACAAGCCCATTTTTAGTCATTGCTTGGCATAGGGTAGAGATGAGTGTTTGAAAGATATTTGCATGGCCTGCAAGAGCTCTGTGTGGGGAAAGACACATAAAGTAGTTGTATGACAGTGTGACAAACAGATGGACGAGGGTGATGGATTGGGAGCCCGGGGGAAGGCTTGACAATTAGGATAAATAGTGGGGGAAAGAGCTTTACCAGGTTTTGAAGGAGGACAAATTTTATGTGCTGGCAGATGAGCACATGGCAGGTGGATTTGAATGGGGAAGGGACATGATCAAGTGCTGAGCAAGGACGGCAGCTTGTCCTTGCTACATTTGATGTACTTTTTGGTGGGGGAGCAACAAAGGCAGTTTGGAAAGCCAGGAATAAGAGTGATGCAGTAGCTAGGACAGAATAAAGATAGGAAGAAATTAGTGGTGGGGATGGAATGTAAACAACTGCCCTCAGAGCTGTCACGGAAGAGCAATCAATAAATGTGAGTTTGTATGAGGAGGCCCTGGGTTTCATATTCCAAGTGAGCAATCTCCTACTGGATCTGCAGAATCCCTGAGGGGGCGGGGGTAAGGAAGAGGAAATGAAGACATGTCAAATATGAAAAATCACAACTTAGTGTTTAGTTGTACTAAGTCTGTCCATTGCTGTAAGAAACCTCTGTGACAAGTATGGGTTTGTAATGAGAAGAGGCTACTCTATCAAATCAACCTTCTCTATGTCTGACGGAAAGAAAGCTGGCAAGGTGCAGTGCCTCTGACGTATATTCCCACTTCTAATTAGAAATATTTTATAACCCACATCCCTAATGGAATTTGGGAGAAATTATTGCAACAATATATTGTTACAATGCGCCACAAGATCACGCTGGAGTAATACTTCTAAACCTTAAACATTCTGCATCTGATCTCATATCGCAGCTGATCCATCAGTGGTTGATTTTAGAGCTGTTCAAAACTGGCTGCTGCTGGTGCAAATGCTCGTGATGAATGCTGACGCTGCCTTGCTGAACAGGGAGATGGCACTTTGTAAGTCCTGAGAACAACAAAATTAGATCAGTAGTTTGTGGAAAGATAGCCTCAGCATCATCGGATGGGCACTTCATCTCTCTAGGTGATCAGCACTGCAGTTCCCCATACTGAAAATAAGGTAGGTGTTGTTAAAGTACCACCACAGAGCCATTTAAAAAGGAGCAGAGCTAAGCCCACTCGAGACAGGACCAGCTGCAGGACACGTACACTGAGACTGGGGGCCTGTCAAGGCTCTACTTCTTTACAGTGATAAATGGCTTCCCCACGCGTCTGCGTTGGGAAGGTCTTTTTTCAATAGAAAAGTCGCTGCTGTCCTTCCATTCTTTGATTTCTGTGAACAAAGCAAGAAGTATCTTAGAACAAATTTTGCAATAACTCAGCAGTGAATTCCTGCTCTTAGAACCAAGTCAAGATAAATTTGATTTCAAGAAACACTGCATGAAACCCAGAGATTGGCTAGTCCATAAATTACTATATTTCTTTTCACTGTTTAAATAGAGCCAATCTACAGGCTTGCTGATCGACAGAACAGGAGCTCTAAAGCCTCCAGGTAATGCTGGCCTTAGTGTGACTCAAACATGTTTACATACAAGTTTTGTTCCTTTTTTTAATAGGAGAATTTTGAGGAAAAGATCTTAGTACTGAGAATGGACAGAGCAACAGCGAAGTACGTTATTTGTGGTGATTTATTTCTTTTCCAGTGCTTTTGGGTGACACAGTCTTGAAATACTAGTGATTTAGCTTCTCTCAGCTCAGCTGCTGGAGCTGTTGTTTCTCCTCTGCAGGCATTTTGCAATGTCTCTGTCACTATGTATGCAAAAATGCAGTATTTCTTCTGCCCTCACGTTTCTCTCACGTACACAAAAAAGAGAAGCTTGGGCTATATATCAGGACAATTATTTTGCTGTAACAATTGGGTTCTGGAAGAAACTGAAGGTAGTTAAGCAAAGTGGACTCTGAGCCATTTGGGAGCTAGCTAAACATCAGTGAAAATTATACAGGAAAAGAGTAATTCCACAAAATGAGGTGTAGAAACTGGATAATACAGTGATCTGACGAGGTCCTCGCTGACTTTATGCGTATAGAGGAAGACAAGGGTCTAGTTAGTAGTTCCATGGGAAAAGAGAATTGACACCAGCATTTGCAGGATCTCAGTGAGCAATAACTGCAGTTTTAAAGCTCTTATTTCGCTATTCAGGATTTTATTTGAAATGGAGAAAACATGGGTTTGTTTACCAATGAAAATGCATGGAATTTCCATGTGAGACATTCAGGTGCTGCTGGATAATGGCCTTTCTTGTAAGTGGTTAAATGGCAGGAATTAAGGCGATCTCATTCCCCAAAGCACATTTCAGTTAAATCCTAAGAATGGGAACTACTCACATGGATGGAACGTGGACAGAATTTTCAGAGCTCACATTAGGTAGCCTTTGCAGGTGGAGTAGTTATCGTGTCTCTTCTGCGCATTAACATTGAGTTCTCAACAGAAGCCTGCCTCTGGCTGTGTGTTTTTGGCGTTCTTTCCTACGGAGCTTTTCTGTTCCTAAACCAGTCATTTAGGGACTCCTCCATCACTTCTGGGCAAGCTTTAATAGAGAAGGGAGTGAGAAAACAGAAGGCAAGTCTGCATTTTGATTATTAGAACTTTCTCAGTCTGGGTGTTTTGTCACAGCTTTCAAAAATTACTTTAGAAGAGAAATAATTGTTACAGTATCCAGGTCATTAATTGTCTGGGAGTTTTGTGTTCACGAATAAGCATGACACTAATGGATACTTGACAATATCTTCGCGGTTTGAGAGAACCCAAGACTATGCCTCTTTTTTCCCTACCCTCTGTGTTCCCTTTTCAAATTATTAAGATGTAAAGGAACATTGCCTGATTGTTGCTTCATTTAACCTTTGAGCTGGCAAATAGATAACAATGAAATGGATGATACAAGAATTAGTTTTCAAATTGTAGAGCACTAATTTAGAAACAGTGTTAGAACAATCTAGTATATGCTGAATGTTTGACTTTCTTCACAAGTGTATTACAATCCTCTGGCTGTTAGAGAGGAGAGAGCTATCTCGCAGTCACAGATGTCATCAGCTTTTGTCCAACAGCTATCAAGGACTGTATCCAACTTGAAAAGAACAGAATGGTTTAAATTACCTGTGAATAATGCAGGGTTTGGGATTACTAAGCTCTGTAGCATAGGAGGACAAATCCTGCCACCCACTATGGCTTTACAAACTCGTGTTTTGAAATACTGGTTCCTCACTTGACTAATTGAAAGTCCCATAACATTTTTAAATAGAAGTAATGGTGGAAACGTGAATTGAAGTGGTTGCACTGGGAAATAGTCTAATGACAAGTCGTTGTGTAGCCATGGAAAAAGAAGGCAGAATAGTTGGCAACTGGCATGCAGGAAATTTGGTTTCCAAACATACCTTATAGATGGGGAACAAACCCTCCCTGTCCTGCTTCACTACAGAGCGGTCGATGTGGTAGTCCATGGTAGACTGCACCACTGCACTAAACTCAAGTAACATTTATTTGCTTTAAAGGCACGAGAAACTCCAGATCTAACTGAAGCATCAGCATTTTCAAGAAAAAAATGGGATCAAAACCTGCTTGAACCACAGTGGAAGTTTCCCCACCTCTCAGTATTGGTTTTCTAAGTGCAAGTACCTACATGAAAATGGAGTTGTGACTGCAAGTTCAGAGCTGCAGCAGGAGTGTGGTTTTACTGGTTTAGGATTGGGTTTTGTCCTCTGAAGCTAAGGAAGTCTTGAAGAATCACAGAACTCTCAGGTCACCTGCTGGCGGGAAAATAATGCAGAAATGAGCTCTGAAATACTTAGATCTTCTGAATAATCAGTTATAGCAATCGACTTTTCCAAATGGACTCAGTGCAGGGTATGCCATTGCACTATTCTCCTGTAGAGAGAGACGATTTTTATTTCTTTGCACTCTTTATCTTGCATCCTTCTAAGCACACAGGTACCCTTTTTGTGCTGCTTCATATTCCCATTATTGCTTCTTTTCTTGGGTAGGCCATTACAACGTAGACACTATACCATCTTAGATATCTTTAAAACCACCCCTACAAATCCCTAAATCCATTACAGATGCAAACGAGAACCCTTCAGTGAGACACTCTGTCTTTTGGACACCAAATTGTCGTCAAAAATCTCACCATCACTTCTTCACCTGCTCACGTGGTACCCAGCTGTGCCTTGTTGGCCTTGTGCTTTCCTGCAGTATGAGATGTGCTGTTCACAGATGAGATTTCCATTTCTGAAAGATTCCATGTCGATCTTTAGTTGGCCCCTGTGTGTTCTTCCAGAGAACATACGGAATTAGGTTTATTAGGTTTTGAGGGGGGAGAGAGAGGGGAGGTTACTTACTCTTCTTCCCTGTGCGCTAACATATGAGCGCATATTGCATGAGGAAGCAGAGTGGTTAAGTGAAAACTTCTAATACCTTTGAAAGCCAGTATCTTTACATGTTTTACATTATAGCTTGCTACGATAACACTTGGCCACAGTGCTGTGCATCTCCTAATGCATCAGAATTATAGAAACATCTGGGCTAAATAGCTTCATGCCGATCCACTGAGAAAATTCACAAAGGATTCAATAGTTTTAAAGATATTTCATTTTCTGTTTAAGATAGTAGGTGGCGTTATGCTTATGTACCGATTTATGAAACACACAGGAACACTTTGGATTTTTTTTCGTTAAACCTTAAGTGCCTACAGGGCACATCTGTGTGTCTTTATTAAGAGCTAAGTTAAGGCTGGGCCTTGCGTAGCTGCAGTGTGGGAGAGGGAGTGAAGAAGTTCCTTTTCCCTTTGCGCAGCCCTTCAGAAGCCTGCCAAAAATCACAGACCTCTCCAGAGCCAGGAGTAATCCTTTAGAAGAAAGATGTTTCTGCTACATCTCTTTCCTGCTGGCCAGGAGAGCTGGCTGATCATGTGGGAAAGTACCAAATTACCCTGTCACAGCAGAGCCAAGGTGCTCTGGTTTGAAGCCCCTCTGCTGCCGGCATTGCTTCCCACACACCGTCTGTCCCTGGCGGGCCCTTCTCATTGAACGCGTTCACTGGTGTCCTCTATTCTTGCAGTGAGGCTGTTCTGAGGACACCCAGCTCTGCTTTAGTGTGTGTGTGTCCTACTGATACAGAGAGGACAGTCTATGGCAGCCACTGAAATCTGCCCTTGACCAGGACAGAGTCCCAGTCTTGGATTAGAGATCTGCAGTCATGCTGGTATGACTTCTTTCCGTGTGAAGAATGTCATCATCCTTGGGTTTCCATAAGTGTCAGATAAAGCAAATTCAGCCGTGCTTGTGTAGCATGAAGAGTATGTTTACTTTTTGCTCAAGTCAGAGCCTCTATTTTTACTCGCTTTTGAGAGCAGGAAGTCAAACTGTTTCTCATGGTGGATGTTTCCAAATAGTCCAATACAACTTTTGCTATTCTATGTCCTTAATTAACTCAAATGTCCTTTTTTCTTTCAGTGAAAGGGATAATTTTCACCCATTGTGCTGTCGTTAAGCTAATGTGATAAGTTCTCACACTAATGGAAGGCGGTTAATACAGAATGCAGCAGCTTAAAGCAGGAGAGCTGGGGACAGCAATACCAGCCTGTCACCCGCCACTGATCTGCTTGAGTGGGAATGTGAACTTTGACTCCAGTGTCCTTTCTCTCAAAGGTACGAATTTTATGGAGAAATAAAGATCCTTCTTCTTGTGAGGGAAACCCTTCTATTTCATGCTGATTTGCTCTTCAACTGGCTCAAGAAAAGTAGATAGAGGCACAAGAGCAGAAAGACTCCTGAGGATGCTGTAGAAGAATGAGGTGATGCCATGAAGACTATTTCTCTTGGCTGGTTGCAATTTTGGGAAAAGTACCTGAAGTAAGAGGCTGTACCAGAGATTTTGCTGCTGTCTTGCTATCCTGTTACAACAGTTGTTCTCTTAACTCACAGCAGCCTGGTGAAAACCTGACTCTATAACGCGGTGGTGCTGCTGCCTGCATAGTGGAAACTTGGTCTCCCTCTCAGATTAACATCTGCAAACAAGGCCTTGTGATACAGCAAGCAATCTGCTCTCTGCTTCTTTCTGCTCACTAGTTTTGAAGTCTTGTTCACATTTGCTTTGTATGTCTATCACAGGAAGAAACTGATTTTTAGGCAGAGATCAGTAAATGTTCAGGGCAACTCGTAGTGTGAGGAGCTAATCTGTTTTATGTGCATATAAATGGCTGTTCTAGGAATGATTATCAACACAAACTCTTGTCTGATCTGCACTATAAATAAAGTTGTGTCATAGGCTTTTGTAAATCATGGCAGCCTGGCCCACTTCTGAGCATTGAGATGCAGCACAGTTCAACACTGAGAGAAGAGTGCCGGCACAAAGCACTTCAGGTCATTGGGAATGTCCCAGCCTTAAAAAAGCCATAAACTAAGGCCTCTGGGACTGTGAGCCGCTCAGGGTGCGATGGGACTTTCTTCAATGAGAATAAAGCACCTCTGAGGACTGAGCTTTCCCAGTGACTAACCTGAAGCTGAAGACTCAACCGCAGTTGAGTCAGGAAGAAACCAGCAGGAACTGGTTTCTCTGCTGTGTTCCAGCTGCTGGGCACAGTTTGTTGACTTTATCCTCTCCAAACTTTGTAATGTGTGTACTTAGTCTTCTACAACCTTCAAAAGCTGAAAGACACCACTTCATAAGTCTTCCACCTCAGAGTACAGGAAAGCCAACATGGAACCGTGGTTAGATTTAGTGTATTGTTGCCAAGGATTCCGAAAATACATCGAGGGGTGCTGTATGATTGTTGGATGCACTGGAATATAGATGTGCAAAGCATGAATAGAGCTTTGCTTCTTTGCTGTGACTGTGGTTTGTAATTTCTTAGAATTGCTTAAAATGTTTTGTCAAAGTGCAGGAGAGTGAAGAAAAAAATTTTATCGGTAGAAATTATATTTTTCGCTTCTTTTTTGAGGTCATGGGACACTCAGAAAGCACATCTCCCAATTCAAGAAGGACAGATTTTATAATTTTTCTGTATTTTTTTAATCTCCTCTTTTAATTCCTTCTAGAAAGAAGAAAATAACATGAAGTACAATCATAATTTACTAAAATCAAGGAAAGCAGTTGTGTTGGTGTTTTTTCTTTCCCTCCAGCTTTAGCTGCAGTACAGAATGTTTCCGGCATCTGCTTTCCTCTCCGGTGCTAACTAGCCTGGTACTGCCCCTTGTGACGACTGCTTATGTTGTGCCTTGACAGCTCACTGCTTCTGTAGTTTCTGAAACACCGTGATATAAAAGTCCATGTTGTAGCCATCTCCCAAAGGTGAAAATCTGGTGTATGTGTTAGACACACTCCTAACGTCAGCCTGCGGGGACTTCTGCAGGCTGGCGTACAACATTGCCTGATTTTGAGATCCGCTTAAAGGTTCTCATTGTCAAAAGTAATAATGGCTAGTGTCTGCTGGGGGGCAGTACTTTGGGTTTGGGGTTTCTTTAATCCTGATTTGAAAAATAAGAACATTGTTTTTGCCTGGAGTAAATGCCAGGGACAAGATGTAGCACAGTGTATTCCTCTGCATTCAATACTACATGAGTGATGCAGCTGGACTCGTTCAGTTGGCATTCCAGATGTTTGCAAGCTCAAGTCCCTAAATGTGCTGGTAATTGGTGTGTTTTCTAGCATTCAGAAATACTCATGGATCAGCGAGAATGAATGTCATGGCTTTTCTGCTTTGCATCAGTTTAGATGTGCTTTTCTCAGCTACTTGCGCTTTTCTGTAACACTGACATTTCTCTTAACACTGGTTAGAGAAATGGTTCAGGAAATACCAATGTATTTTTTCAGGAAACTTACACCTATTGACTGCGTCCAGTGACTCACGTGATCGGTCCAGGACAGAAATCCCATCCTGAAAAACCACAGGATGACACCTTGCAGCTCCCACTTGTTCTTACAGCACCATCATCTCAATTGGTTTTCTCAGATATTTTCAGATGGAGAAGGATAAATGATATAAGCTGTTATGTGTATCAGTTCCCTTTTGTAGAAATATTTATTCAGGCTTCCTTTTTTTTCTCTTCTGCAAGGTCCTGATGAAATTGGCACAGTTTTTATTTGCATTTGGTTTGGAAAATATTCGATGCAGTTTATCTTTTAGGTCTTTATAGTGGGTAAAATTAAGAGGGTTGTCAGCATGCTGAGTCACTCATCTGAGCAAAATGCTTCACGGATGCTAATTTGGAAACCATTTAGCAGTCAGGTGGTAGGATAACTCAAAGAGGCTCCTCTAAGAGTATCTTGTGATGTGCAATGGAAGTCTGGTGGTGAGAGAAGCGAACTAGGTGCCCTGTTTCCTTCAATAATTTCATTTATTTACCCTTTACCACTGAGTGGATTGTTCATAGCAGATGGGAAAAAATCCTTTGCTGCCTTTTCAGCCATTAATGTCGTATATAAAAACTGGTGTTTCAGAACAGATTTTCTGGAGAAAGGTGACAATTGCTATAAGCTTCTCTGGGCTGCGTAGCACCAGGTTGTTCACTAACACCTCCGCGTCTGTGAGACGTGTTCCTCATTCTCTACTTCCCAAATAGCAAGAACTTCTGCGGAAATTTGGAAGACAAAACTTGACTGCACTGTGCAACAGATTCAGCAAATACTGTTAGAGTGCCTTTGGAGGGCATTTTCACTGGCATGTCTGAAGACACCTTAAGGTAGGTGATGATTGTTACCTGTGTTTTACAGTTGGCAAAACTAAATCCCTAGTGGCTCACCAGAAGATCAGAAAATAAATCCAGAGCATGTTAAGTAGCAAAATCCCCAGGGCTCAGCTTCTAGCAGTGTAGCTCCACTAGGTAGAGAAGGGAAAAGAAAAAGTCCCCAAACACTTTAATTAGTCATGGAAGGAATAAATGAATCTCATACACTTTCGATCTCTTACGCTTTCAATCACATGGTTATTTTTCCTGGATGCAAAGCTATTCTGGGGCTCGAGTTCACAGCGAGAAAGGGTGACTAAGGTGAGAAGTGTTCAAACAGCTGAGCAAACCGCACATGCACTTCAAAATGCTGCAGGGTTTGTAAGTTCATAAAAGCCTCATAACTGCAAGGTTTATTAGCTGGCATAATAATTTTCCAAGGGAAATACGGGAAGATGTGAGTTAATTAACCCTCCGCTATACTGCATGTGCTGTAAAGCTGGAAAATAATTTATTTTTCTTTTTTCTGCATGTGGTTGACCAATACAATGGTGATTCAGAGTTATGTGACTGTAGAAACAAAAACCAAACTAGAAGAAAAAACACCAGCGAGAGTGACACTAGAGTGTGTTTATGTTGAAGTGCTTCCTGTAGAGAGAACTCATTATTAATGCTCTTGCACACTACAAGGGAGCCTTTGGGAAACTCTGGATGACTCTGCCATTTTTCTCATGGTCTTGCAAGAAGAGTGTATTTAGAGAAATGAACATGGAATATCAGGGGAATGGATTTCAAAGAAAAAATCTACGGTTTTTCTTTTTTATTTAGATGGAGTGATTTGTGTTTCTGATTTGAGTTTTAGGAGGTTGACCTTCAAGAGTGTAACTTTTGTGGCTAAAGTAAGATCATCGGTGGGTTTTGTAGCTGGTTAACATGAGTCTCAAAGTTTGTATTCTGTGGATGTGTTTTTTGCAGAAGTAATTTTTTCTGCAAGACTCTGGAAGGATTTTTATAATGTGTATAAATGTGGTTATTAAGGTTCCGGCAGATTTGCGACTCACATTAATTTGTATAACTCGCAATGTCTGATAGTGAGTAGTCAAGGTTAGTATTTATGAGCTCAGGTAAAGATTCCTGGATACAATTCTTGGACCCTGACCTCAGGCAGCATATTTTCTTAGAGCAGAACACGTTTTCTTCAGTAGGAGAAAAGCCTGTATATTGATCATACCGCTACTTCTGATTAAAGGTCTAATTCGCGTGGCTGAAATGAGTAGCAAACACAAGTGTCTGTTCAGCTAGCACAGCTGTTGGGACTTCTAAGACTGATGCCGTCTATGGGTTCATACAGGCTCCTAACAGTGAGGCTTATTGGCCAGCAAAGGGGTTTGCCAAGGGAAGCAGGAGTTGATGTGAATTAATGCTCCAGTACACTGCACACGTTACAGTACAGAAGGAAGTGCCACGTGGAACAGCCCAGAACTGCAGACGTTGGGTAAGCTCTTGTCTACTACTCGGTGAATACAGTCTGCACCCTGCATCCAAGTACTGAGACACTTGCAACAGAATTTTAGCACTACTGTTAGAGAAATGGTGGTGATGAGGGGTGGGAGGAGAGCACTTGGTTTTGTCATAACTGTATGGGTTTGAGTTTTTATTTGTTGATGAGAAATGAAAAGCATGGGATCATAAAAGCACAGTGATGATCAGAGGCTGGTCATTTAAATAAGTCATGATCAGCTTGCCCCAAGTCACCAGTACATACAGCACCTTGGTAGTCTGTGTTATTTCCGTATTTATTTTCCCATGCCTGTCAAGGTGACGGGGTTAAAATAACAAAGATAATAAATAGTGTTCTGTATTATTTGTGCATTCAAAAATAACTGGAAACTTCTCCAAAATATTAATTGAGAGGCTCCCTCTATGGGGAGACTAAACCTGTTATTCTGAGGCAGAAAAAAGAAACTTTTGTATGCAGTTATTTTGTTTTTTCAAGTGTGAACTGTTATGCTGCTTTAAACGCAATGATCCACCAGCCTAGCATTAAGATAAATGTTTAGTGGTCTCAGTGAAGTCCTTTCCTGCACTCATTTCTCAGCAACTGTCTAAAATGCAAATGGCAGTAGCTGGTGCATTTGTGAGGGATATAAACAGAGGCGCTGCTGATGTGCTCAGTAAAAAAGAAGGATGGTCCTTTGCGTTTTGTTTACAGAAGTCTTTGACATCATTTGCAACAAAAGCATCCTTGTGACAAAAGGCTGTTTTTTCTTAAAAGCACAGTATCAGTTAATAGGGGGAAGTACTGAAGAGGAAGGTTCTGAGGGACAGGGATTAAATCCGTTGGTGTAACAGACTTGTTCTGTATGTAACAAGAGTTGTGTTTTCCTTTAAGGAAAAGAAAGGACACTTCGCAGAATCGGTTTGGTTTCCCCCAGCAGCCGGTGCAGAGAGGCTGAGCGAGAGCTTTCCGCAAGGTAAAGCGGCTGCATGGGCAAGTGAGTCTGGACTCTTGACTGACTGGTTAATCCCAGCCAGTTTTGGGTGTAGGACAGGATCCCAAAGTGCTCAGCACTCTCAAACTCGCTTCAGCTCCTAACTGCTGTACAGCAGGCAGGAGCCTTGTCTGGCTGTGGCACTGATCTCACAGTGAGAGTTCTGCTGGCTGAGGGCAAGGAGGGCAGCTGGAGTGGTGCAGGGCAGGAAGGGGGCGTGGGGCTGCCCAGCTGCGACTGGTGTTCCCTTCCAGCAGTGACCTGTAGTTCTTGGTAGCCCTGGGAAGGAAAGGGGCGACACCAGCCAGAGGAAGGGTTTCTGTTTTCAGTGAAAAAAAAAA
>NW_010418066.1:21124-84499 GCF_000710305.1 Buceros rhinoceros silvestris | reverse complement strand
GAGTGCAAATGGGTTCTAGGTCTTTGGAGATTTATTATACCAGATTTGATGCATAAATGGGCAAATTCTGGAGATGGTGAAAGGAAAGGCCCGAGATATGTGAACTGGTTTCAGTAAGAGCCAGTATGAAATTTCATCCCCTTCTCCAGAAGAAACCAACCTTTTCAAAGACTCTCCCATATTTAAGTAAATAACTCATGCTCCCACTTGTAAGCTTCAAATGGAACCCAGAACTGGAGGTACAAAGGAGACACAGAAGGCCTTTTAATGGCTTGAAAGAAAATGTTTCCGAATGGAGATAGGATTGATTCTTAATTTCCCCATTTGGTTTCTGTTGCACAGAATAACAACTGATTAATTTTGTTCACCTATTTCTACGTTTACTGTATATCAAATAGCTGTGGCAGATACTTGAATAAGAAAATATATAATTACTAAATTTTTCATTTACATTGGCTCTAAACCCTCATTTTGTTACTTTAATTATCTAAGCCAATTAAACATTGAAGAATATCTCTCACTTCAATTTAGGACCTGATTCAGCAAGGTAATTAAATTAGGCACGAGTATAATCCACAGCATGTTAGAAGTCCCACTGAAACCTACTTTTGCTGTTGGTTCAAATCTGGTTTTATTTCTTGATGCCCCAAGACAAGCCAAGGTTGCTTTTTTCCACTTCAAGTCAAGTCGTGAGCAGGGGAGAAAGGCAATTTAAGGTTAAGTGGAGAAAGACTTTACAGACTGCTTGGGGAAGAGCTGAATTTTCAGTAGCAGAGGATGCAGAGGAGCAGAAGCATGTGTGAGCTGGGTGTTACTCAAACTGCAGGTGGATGCTCGTTTTTCTGTATGTGGTGGTACCCGAGGTGTTGCCTGGACAGGCCTGCAAAGGAGGGGGATAGCAGGTGGCACTTCATTAAATAGGGCAGCATCACACAGGGCTGGGCTGTGTTGTGCTCCTCACTGGAAATGCGGAGATAAAACTTTTGCAAACATATGGGCATTTATCATTGTGTGCTGGGTGGTGGCAGAAACCAGACCTCCACTTGGATTCAATCCCTGAGGATTGCTCGCCTCGCTTGCCTGGGTAGCTTGAGACATCCTGGAGCAGTCTCTCCATGCTGTCCCAAAAGGGCTGATGAGGCTGTGACGGACGACTTGCCTGGACAAATTTCTATTAAAGAGTTTCAAGAAGCGCTCACCTTGCTGTGGGCTTGGTTGGAGTATGTGTTTTTAAGATCCAGCTTGCGCGGAGTGTGGTCCTGCTCACTCTGGTATGAATAACTCCATTATGTCAGAAAATTATGACTGCATAAATTAGGAGAAACTTGGATCGTGTGCCTGCCTTTCAAGAAACGGTGAACGCAGTGTGGGAATGGACAAATATTTGGTATATAAATTGAAAACACACAGATGAAACTTTTTATCTGTTATGGATGTAGCAATGCCGTAACTTTTTTAAGCTTTAAATAGTGGTCTCAATAACAAAATATTTTGTTCAAAAGTTATTAAATCGTGCTGTAAAAATCAGTGCCAGTCTTCTATAAAATGTAGAAGAAACACTTGAGGAAAATACCTAAACAACTTTCTGGAAGCTTTGAAAAACTTTGACTGAACTTCTGGTCCAATGATACAGAAACTGCTGGAAGATGAGCATTTTAAACCAAACATTTTTCTGTGTAAAATGAGAATAATCATCATGTTAAAGGGGAATTGCTGTAACAATGAAGCGATTTATCAAATGCAAATGCAGGGCTGTGAATAGACTCCAAGAAAGCTCTTAGCTTCTGGTCCAGAGAACGTAGTGCAGAGCTGCTTTCCCACAAAGTTAACGTGATGTCACCAACAGTTGGTGGGAAACTGGGATACGTGCATGTAGAAAACTTTTTGGAAAATGTTTCCATTTTTGGATTTATCAACATATAATTCTGAAAAAGATTTTTTTTTTCCTCCCCTTACCGGCTCCTTTTTTCTGTTTCCCCAAAATTTCATGTGGACGTGGTGCTGCCTCAAGTGAATAGTGGTGGTTGGAAACATTTTAAATTTGTAGAGTGTCATTTAAATGCCAAATTGTTGGGTGATGGAGTGCGAACTACTGCTGAAGTTGCTTTCACTTGATCTCTCCTATACTGCTGGTTTTAATCAGCAGGTCGCTGTTGCTTGATTAAGCACACTTGCTTCATTTAGTTAAAAGAAACCCACCACTAAGTGGTCAAGAAGTAGCTTGGCAGAGTTAGTTTCAGAATTGGATTGGTGGAGATACACCTGGTTCCAAGTGAGCCTTTCCAAATAGCTTGTTTTCTGTTAACTCAAACATCTGTGGTGTTTCTGTTTATGGTAGCAGCTCTTCTGTAATTTTACCTTTTTGCTGTTATCTGTAAACAGCTTCTGGGGTTGGAAAGGTAACTGAAATATTGGGAGCTGTAGAAATGTCTTCCAGGACACAACACTCTCACAGAAGATACTGGATTGAGGGCACCAAGCACAAACAACACTTGGATATGTAATTTTTTCTGGATTATATGACCTTAATTTTATGGTTAGGTCCTTATCCCAAGAGAGGAGGGAACTTTCTGCATCTGAAGGAATTAATTATAATCTTCATAGCTATGAGACCATGACTGTGTGATGCAGGATCATTAACTTAGTGCTTGTCAAAAATGCCATTCATATATTTCTCTCTTGCCCTATAGTCTCTGCTCTGGTTCCCAGCAGACAGACCCTACGTGGGCACATCTGTTTCTTCCTGGATGCCTCGACTTTCACATTTTGCAGCTTTGTGTTTAAGCTCTGCGTTCCTTCCAGTCTTATTCAACATATTTCCCCTGTTTTTCCAGATCAGGTGACCTATCAGTGGTACCTCTGTCAGTCATAAATTAAACTACGTTGTCTAATTTGCAGCACATCTTTTGTGAGATCTGGTCAGTCCGTGGAAACTATGGCATCACTCCTGCAACATGTTTCTGAGCCAGCAGGAAAAAACCAGGCAAAGCACTCATAAGCTAATAGCAGTAAACAGAAAGGAGGAAGATCAGAGAGGAGCAGCTTGAAGCGAAGGGCCAGGTGGACACCAGAAGGAAATGCTGAGCACTGTTGCTTTGGCAGTGAGGGAACATGACTTCAAGCAAACACATGTGTACGAGGAAAGCATCAGCTAGTAAGATCATGATGAATTTTTCAGAAAGTAGCCAAATTGTGTTGCACAAACTTAAAATTCCTGGCATGCTGAAAGCCACAGCAGGGGTGCTGCGTCAGTCTTGTCTCTGGCACTCCATGCTCTTCAGTGAGTTTAGAGCTGTTGAAGGCCAGGGGGGTGTGGAGGAAACTGTTCCCTCCTTCCTAAACGCTCTTCACAAGTCCGAAGAGCGCCACAAAGAGGATTGCTTCTCTGCTGCTCAGAACAGGCAGCCCTTAATCCTTCAGCCTTTTCCAATAAGCCGCCTTCCCCAGACCCCTCCTCATCCTCATTACTGTTCTCTAGGCTTTTTCCGTTCCGTGTCCGTGTCCTCCTGGGTTGATGGTGCCCACAGCTGAGCCGCCTGCTTCCCATGCTGAGCCGAATGCAAATGTTACACCATGTGTTCTACAGATGATACGTCTGTTTGTTTTCTCCAGAATGGTTTTTCATTTTTTTCCCAGCAGCATGGTGTTGTTGATTCATATCCACAATTTAATGTATTATAGCTCAGTAATGAAATGGTTTGAGGGTTTGGGGTTGGGTTTGGTTTTTTACTTTTCTGGCTGCTTTAAGAAAAAAAGGAAAAAAGTGCTATAGGGTCACTGGCAGATTTAGCTTATTTAATTTATTGGGCTTTTTCAGTGTTAAGGTTCAAAAGCCACATTGACAAAAGTACCTGCTAATGTCATGAATGTCACTAAGACTGTGGTGGGCTATGAGAAGAGTTGTACAGCTCCTTTTAATCAGTATCAGGCAGGAAGTTTGTGCTTGACTTCAGCTGTGTCTGTCTTTATGGAATAACGTAATTTGTAATTATTTTTATTGGGTCTGAAATCACTTTTGAAAGTGCAGTTAAAAATCTAGCCCTGATTTCTCTATGTTTCAGGGGAGCAAAAGGGCTGCAGGCCCTTTGCTGTCTGTCGCAGAAGTCTGAATTTCTATTGAGCCAAAATGTTACTGGCGTGTCATAGCTGTTTGTTTTTTTCCTGTCCACACAGGTTGAAGGCTTGGTTTTGTAAGATCTGTCGCAGAAGTCTGAATTTCTATTGAGCCAAAATGTTACCGGCGTGTCATAGCTGTTTGTTTTTTTTCCTGTCCACGCAGGTTGAAGGCTTGGTTTTGTAAGACATGGTTTAAACTTGCAGGTCTACACTGAAGACACTATGTCATGAGACAGATCAGATAAGAAGTCCTCCAAAGCTGTAATTTGTGTGCAGGCTGACGTGCTTCGAAAGCATGGACAGAAAAGGTATTTTTTTTTTTTTAATTTTTAACAAAAGTTGCAAATGAGTAGTTAACCTCTTGAGAACAAACGTAGGCTAGTATGAAGTAGCAAACTTTTATGCTTGCCTGTTTCATGACTACAAACTAAATATATTTTGACCACTTAAAGTTCAATAAAGCTTTGTAAGTCAGAGAAGCACCCGAGATGCTTGCCATGTTGGCTGCATTTCAGTACCTCCCCCGAATGCTGCAGTGCTTTCCAGTCAAGTGTTAGAGACCATTCCGTGAATCCATACAACCACCTGGCAAAGTTTCCTGCCACTGACTGTGCGCTGGTTGTGTAAATCCCAGGATATTTATTCCTGTCTTTGACATTTTCTTCTTAGGAAACCATTTAATACTCAGACTGTATCTTCTGCTCACATTCAAGTGGTAAAAGGGGGGAAAAAAAAAAGACTGTGCGCTGGTTGTGTAAATCCCAGGATATTTATTCCTGTCTTTGACATTTTCTTCTTAGGAAACCATTTAATACTCAGACTGTATCTTCTGCTCACATTCAAGTGGTAAAAGGGGGAAAAAAAAAAAGAAAAAAATCTTTTAAGAGCTCATTTTCAGCTCATGTTTTGTTCCAAATAAGTTTGTGGGTGTTGCAACAGCTGTAGACTGTGCAAAGCAGAAGTGTCTCTTGATTTAGTCTGTGACATGATTTTGCTCATTCTCCCACTGCTTCCTGAGCTCAGCATGTCCCAGTGTTGTTTGAGAGAGATACCGAGTCAGCTGGCTGCTTTTCCAGTCAGCATTACTCTCACCACGCCTTTCCTTACAGACAGCAACTTCTGTGTGATAAAGGAGAAGTTTTGGCTCTGAACACCCATCAAAAAGCACCCTTCCTCTAACAAGTTCAACTTGTTCAACTAAGACCTCTGATGCGTGTCTAACTTATCTCCTGCACAACACACTCTGTTTGCTGATTTAATGCAGCGGGATGGGAAATAATCAGACTTTCAAACAATACCATGTGGCTGAGCATGCTGTATAGGAACCAGAATGTTTGAAAATTCCAACATTATCTGTATCATACAGATGAAGCTGTCCACAAGAGAGAGCTATGTCACAAATCTGCTGGTGGAAGACAGAATCAATCCTCTTGCTCCCTGTCCTGCGTTGGACAACAGCATGAATAGTTCAAGGCTGCCTTGTTTAGCTTTTGTGTTTTCTGGTTTTCTTTTCTTTCTTTTTTCCTGCTTTTGTAGCTTATCCCTCTCTTTTCAACAGCCTACTCGAAGCTGATGTACTCCAGGTGGAACCAGATGCCCTCATCCCAAGTCTCTTCTGCTTTTTTTGCCAAATCTACTTCCCACTTCAAACTGGTTCAGGGGGAGCAGTGGTCATAGCCAAGGTGAGGTGGAAGTTCAAAATTGAGAACAGGAGGCTGTGAGCTCTTACCAGAAACAAGAACAGTCTGTAGACAGCTTGATGGGAAATAATCAGACTTTCAAACAATACCATGTGGCTGAGCATGCTGTATAGGAACCAGAATGTTTGAAAATTCCAACATTATCTGTATCATACAGATGAAGCTGTCCACAAGAGAGAGCTTTATGTCACAAATCTGGTGGTGGAAGACAGAATCAATCCTCTTGCTCCCTGTCCTGCGTTGGACAACAGCATGAATAGTTCAAGGCTGCTTTGTTTAGCTTTTGTGTTTTCTGGTTTTCTTTTCTTTCTTTTTTCCTGCTTTTGTAGCTTATCCCTCTCTTTTCAACAGCCTACTCGAAGCTGATGTACTCCAGGTGGAACCAGATGCCCTCATCCCAAGTCTCTTCTGCTTTTTTTGCCAAATCTACTTCCCACTTCAAACTGGTTCAGGGGGAGCAGTGGTCATAGCCAAGGTGAGGTGGAAGTTCAAAATTGAGAACAGGAGGCTGTGAGCTCTTACCAGAAACAAGAACAGTCTGTAGACAGCTTAGCAGCTGTCAGATCTGGAGATCAGATGGGGACCAAACACGGCGAGTGGTGCAGATTCATGCAGAATTATACTCGAATAAGTATTTCTAACTTCAGGGACAAAACCTCTCCCAATAAAGAATAGGGTTGTTTTAGTTCGTAGGACACTTAATGATGTACTGGCACATAGTAACTGCACTATAAATATAGCCTGAAAAAATATGAGCTTAGTTTGGAAGCTGCTCTCAGCTAAATTATGGGGTTTTGATCCTGACCTAAACTGATCCCACATGTTCCTGGATTCTCCCAACATATGAGTGCGCAGTAAATCAACTGTAGTTTTTGCATTTTATTGCAAAGAATGAACAGAAGAGATTGGGAATTGTATGACTCTGGCATCTGTTTATCCATATGGTTTAGGATAGTTTGATACCCTTTTAGCTTTAAGGTTTAAATAAAGTTTAGAACAGGTATAGAGGATCAAAACGAGTCGTCTTGCATCAGTTTACAGAAAGCAGTCTGAGGTTCACCAAAGCGCTTGTTTCAAAAATACTCAGTGCCTCTACAGAGGAGGATGCTGGTACTGATCTTACAAGTGCTAATGTGTTCTGTTCGCATGTTTCACGTTATTGACTACATGAAGAAATAGGACCACAGCAGTGGACAGTAAAGAAGGGGAAAAAAAACCCAAGCAACTTCCTTGGTAGTAATACACGGTGATTTAAAGCACCAGCTGTTGTACCCCTGGATTATGCTGCTTCTGCTTTGAAAAATGTGCGTGTTCTGTGTTTCCTATCTTTTCCTTCTCAAAGGCTACGTCTTCCCTCCTCTTGGCTCTTCCTTGTCCCAGCTTCAGTGGTGCTGTTATAAGCCAGCGTCTGTTCTGCGGTGTGGGTCTGAACCTTCCCACCTCAGCTCTAAAGCTCTTTGCATTTTTGCTCACAGACCCATTTTTGTCATCTGATCCCTACTCGCCTACCCTCCATATTCTCAAGACAGTTTGTACTCTTTGTCTTTGCAGCCTGTACCTGGAAACTTCTGATTCTTTGGCTGCTTTTTTGCAAGTTTGGTTTGTTTTTTTTTTAACTTGAGAGTTGGTGTTTATATTCTTTAATGGCAGTAGTAAAGTATGGCTAAACTATTTTCTTGTACTTTCTTTTCCTAATGGATGGACTTTCCCCTCTGGAACGTTAGTCTTGCACCGTGATTTTTGTGAGCTGACTGCCCACACAAGTCTGCTGCCGTGTGGGCTGTAGAGTCAGCTCGTCTGAAGCTTTACTCAGTAATTACCAGGTAGTAAAAGTTAACTGCCCCATAAAACCACATGGAAGAACCATGCTATTGCTGGCTTGTCCTACTCAGCCATCCCCTTCCTGTATGCTGGATCTTTGGGTAGGGGAAGAGACTAACCAAGGTCCTTTTTGGCTCTCTTCTTTTTGTTTCTGTGATAACTGGTTATAGACTGATGACGTCAAGGCTCAGCAGATATCTGTACAAACTGGGAGCCTTAAGCACTGAATGTGAACTAAACAGTTTGTATTTTATTTATTGGGAGGTGGGGAGGAAGATAAATATCTCCAAAGTTATCCTCTAACACTTAACTGTTTTCTAGGCACCTTGAAAAATGTTTCACCTAGTGATGCTTCAAAGCTTATCTACCGCAGCGCTGTATTAGCTGGTGTAGAGTGTCCAGCAGAGAGGACAACTTTGCAGTTCACCGCAATTGGCCATGACTCAAACTGGCAGAACTAGTCTCACTTTTCTAGTCCGGTAGGCGCATATAGTAGTTTTATGGAGAAATGAAAAATGTCACGTTTCTGCCAACCTGCTAACAGGATTTATATCGCTGTTGTAACCCGTAATTTATACTGCTGTGGTTCTGGTTTCTTCTCTTATCATGTGTGTCTTCTGCCTCATGTTTTACTTGTCAATGGGATAACAATCCCATTTATTTTTTTCTTTATTACTAAGTAACTGAGATCTCAGTCTTCCTTTGGGATTGCAAGTATATCTGCGCAGAGTTCCTGGGAGGATTGTGAAGAAGGTTAAAAATGATACAGAAGGCTATTAAAATGGAGGCCGGGTAGCTTGGGAGGCGAGACTGCTGAGTCGTAGCAGGCAACCAGGAAGGATCTTAGGATGTCATTTAATCCATGCTCCTGTCGGAAAGCAGAATATTTACACTAATATTCCTAATAGATGCCTGTCTAAACTGTCCTAAAATGTCTCCAGTAATGACAACACTTCAGCTTCATTAGGCAACTGCTTACCCTTAACGTTAGAAAGCTTTTCTTATTCTTGAGTCTAAGTATTCCAGGTTGTCATTTATGCACCGAAATCAAAATCCTGAGCCTTCTGCAACGGCTGCATGTGGCTATTCTGCTTTGAGTTAAAAACCGTCGAGCTGTTATGCTGAAATCTAGGCAAGGGAGCTGTGAAGGGAAAACGCATGAGAATGCCTTGATGAATAGCATCTGTAAATGACAATGGCTGTTTCATAGTTTTTATAAGGACTGTAGTGTTTCTCACATAGAAAAAAGGAGAAGATGTGGTTGTAATTAATGGAGAGGCTCTTTGTTGAGGCTGTTGACTGTAAGAGAGAACCCAAGGGTTTCTCAGGCTCCTCAGTGGTAAAACTAACTAAATACATCAAGGGCCGCCTTGTGTCACTTCATGGCATCTTTCAAAGCTGTAATTAGCAGATACCTAATGAATTGTGGCTACAGCATGTGGATCAGGTGACTCAAGTATTTACTTTTAGGCCTCTGATTCCCTTTCTCCACACAAGGGCGAATAATTTGGTTTTAACATTTAAGACTGCTTTCTTCAGTGGTCTTGCTTTGAAACATGGCTGCTTTCCAGTAGTCTGTCAGACCAAGTCCTCCTTAGTGTCTTCAGCAGCAAGGTACCTCTACAATATGTGTAGTGCTGGGAGCCCCTGCTTCATTAAGCCGTTTCCTTTTGTAAGAGGTTTGCCCGAAGTGTGATGCCAGTAATCAGTGAGATGCGATTCAGTCCTGTGAGCTCAGCCCAGTGGACAGCACCTCTCTCTCTATACTGACTTTGCTTTCCTCCTCCCAAACTTTGTATTCATTTACTGGCTTGTGATGGCTGAAGCACAGGGCAGGAAAATGAAATTTACTGTGTTGTGACTGTGGAAGATATTTTCAAAATGACTGACTGCAACAGCATTGAATTGCCACCATTCCTGAATGCCAGAGTACGCAGGGTATGTGGATAGCACGTGATGTTTAGCCTTGGAGAAATTGTGTACGACCCAAGTGTGGAAAGACTGAGAAATTAGGGTGTAGCTGTTCTTTGTGGCCTCGATTGAGCGGTGCCGGGTCATAGTGTAGCCCTGTGTCTTGGCTGGAACAGAGTGGTTTTGCTTGAGGAACATTGATGTTGCTGAGGTGTGTCTGTGGGGCCGCAGCGATGAAATGGGAATGTGATTCTCTAGCCTGGACTGGAAGATTGTAGGCTGGGTGGGGCGAGCGGCAGCAGACTCTGCTGTGCTCCAGTGAGTGGTGCACTCTGTAGGGCCGGGGAAGGTAAGGGATGTCTTTAGCCATTCTTCTGCTGATGTTGTTAACGCCTCACAATGTCAAGGAGGGAGTTGCTTTCAGGACAAGAGTTTGTCTCAGTTCAAACTCCCTAGTTTGAAGGCTTCCTGTTTTTGTCAGTCCTTAGTCTTTCCTTAGCTGGTTTGAGAACTTTGTATATTACGTATTGACTGTGCTTGAGCTGACCTTGGTTGAGAAATTTCCTAGTTGTTCCCTGTCCTCAGCTACTTCCACTGTAAGGAGTAAATATTCTGATAAGAATCAAATATTGAACTAAATCAAAGATAAATATTTTTTCATTAGCTATTTTTCCACACAGCTGGTTGTTCCCGAAGCCTGTTCAAAGCCATTCTTTAAGAAATAACTGCGTGACTTCAGATATGAGAACACCAGTTACTAGACACGTAACTGCAAATAGCATGTTACAAGCAACTTGTATAGCGTGTACCTGAAAGGGATTTATTCCTGCAATCAGCACTTTTCTAGACATATGTCTCAGGGGACCTGAACTGAATGTTCAACAAGGTTTGAATAATGAAAGAAAAAGAGTGTGGGGGAGGTTAGCATGTGCTGTGAGAGTATCTGTTTTATAACAGTCATGGTTGTCACAATAAACGTGATTAATTTGTTCTTCATCACCAGCCACTCTCTTAATTCTTTAGCTGGTGGCAAAGATGAATAGGGAGCGAGCTTCATCCTCCTGAAAAGCTGTCAGTTTAAACAGTGCCCATTGCGTGGTTGCAGGCAGTTGGCTGAATCACACGTGAGTTGCAATCAGACCAGTAGTCCTCTTCCAAACAGTGGTTTTTAATGTCTTATTTTTCCCCTCAGCCCAGGCGTATTTTCATATAAATCACACATTACTCTGGTTCCAGGTTTCCCCAAAATACACAGGTTAGCCCTAATGCCTTTGAGTCTACCCTCTCACAAACATACAAGCTCCTGTAAATCATGCTCACTTTTACTTTTAAATTTATCTTGATTTTTTTTTTTCATAAAATCACAGAAAATTGATGCCAGTGGGCTCTGTAAAATGCACACACAATCATTCGATGCATAAACCAGTACTGGTTATTGTCCACAGCTTTTTCTCTCCCAATGACCCCCTGTTCCCCCTTCGGATGGGCGCTGTTGACTTACTCTTGTCAAGCAGCTCTTGATTATTTTTTTGCAGACATCCATCTTGTCCATCAGATGTTGTTTATCTGGAGTTACTTGTGCTAACTCACGTGACTGCTTGGAACACAGGTTTCCATGAATCGTGAAGTAGTTAAAGAATTTCTGCTAGTAAGTCAGCCTGCCTTGGCTATCAGTCAAGCAGATCTTACTGTTCTGTTGGTTGTTTTCAGACATTATTTAATGCTCTGAATTAGAGGAAAGTGCCTCTTAGCAAGGACCTTCTTGCTTTAAAGATGTTTGCAATTCTCACTATGAAAGCTTCCCCAGAATGATCTCTTTAGTATCTGTTTAAAATTAATGAGAAAATCCAGAACTCAAATGCGTAATGAGAGTCAATTAATTACTTCAAGCTGGAGGGAAAGTAATTCCCAACAGAATAATTTAGGCTATCAGCCTGCGGTCTACAGCTGAGGCACTGAACTGTACAGCATTATCTGCAACTGTATAAGCTGCCTGGGCATCCCTCCTCCACCAGAGCTCACAGCTTTCAAAATGGGTATGGTCAGGCAACGGCTGGAAATGGAGAGCCTGAGAGGTGCGTGGCATGACCAGACGCTTGCCATTAGAGCCTCCTACCTCTTAGTGAAGTCCGTGGGCAAAAATATTTGTAAAATTCCATTCTTTTATTCCAGAGACATGACTCATGTCTGGGATCACACAACTGTTCCTAAAAGGGATAGACTGAAAGTCCTGCTGTTGTAGAAGAACTGAATTCAGTGTTTTTCCTCCCTTCAGACCAACATTTTTAACTGAGCAAGAGAATTGGCAGATGCTCTGTCAGTTTTCTGTACTGAAACCCCCAGCTGTTAAAAACCACGAAGCCTGTCTCTGAGTTACAAGCTGGGGACATGGCTAAATTATACAATTGTTTGCAGATGTACGGATGAGTTGACATTGAGGTCTTTTCATCTTGCTTGCCATGACTGATATCAAAGTACTATGCAAAAAAATATTAAATTGCCTTATAATTTACAAAGTAGCTGCTGAACTGTCAGTGCAACATAGGTGAAGGCTGTTTTCATTCTAGTTGTGAGGGTTTGGATGGTTGTGTTGAATGAGAGCACACCTGCCCTGCTGCGGTCTGCCTCCCAATCTGCTGGCCAGTCTCCCTTTCATAACCTTGGAAGTGGCTCAGCAATTTCAACGAAATTGGAGGTGGGATTTAATCACCTGAATTGTCTGTGAGGTCTGTGAGTGCTGGGAGCATGCACAGAAGGAAAAGATTCATCTTGGTGCCCACACTGACAGAAACAGTCAGAAACCATCAGTTACCTTGTGGTCTTGACAGGAGCTGCAGAGCCAACCCATGTTTCCGGCTCCCGTCTCACTGGGCTGGTACAGGGGAAGAGCAGATGGCTGGGCGTGCTGCACTGGAAGGTGATTTAGGGGACAAAGGGCAAAAATGGAGAGGAAGTCAAGTTCTGCTAATGTTGCTGCTCATGGAATAAACCTGTACTGCTGGAATGGCATAGCAGCCCCACAGGTTGTCTGTCTCACCATTCTAGTTTGCAAGTTAGGAATCTGTTTGGCATGTGTGGTTGTTTTAGTTCTTTTTTTTTTGCTCTACTGCAGAAGACTTCCTCCATAAATATGAGCAGGGATTCTAGGACTTTCTTTCATTTTAAAGACATTTAATGAATGTATGTGTGTAATATTAGTGGAGCGAGGGCATAACCAAGTACTTGGGTTACGCTCATGGGGATCAAAACATAACCAGGCTGGTATTTTACACTCTGTGAATATTTTAATGTTGCTCTAAATCGTCTCCAGTTGACTTTGAAAATGGTCAGAGGTTAAAGTACCAAGTAACTGTCTTGTGAACAATATTCCAAGACACAGCAGCTGGCAAAGATAACACAGTAGCTTAATTTCATAATTTGTAGCATATCTTTGCAGAGTGGGTTATTTTTTACCAAATAATACAAAGATCACAATGCATGGGTGTTACTGAGCGCAGAACCAAGTTGCAGCCAGTAAACTCCGTCTTTGGTGCTCAGTCGGATAAGCGTTGGAGCTGAGACCTAATAGATGCTTTTAGTTGTTCTGTCAACTTCGAATTTGGCCTCTGAATAATAGGTGGAGGCTGTTTACTCTGCAGCTGATGTTTTGGTGGCCTAGAGCAGAGTGTGATCTGCTGGTGTGGAAATAGGATCCAGTAAGGCATGACAGCCTCAGCTAATGAATGAATTTCAACTTATAGCCTGGCTGGGGTGGTTTGGTTTGGGGTTTGTTGTTGTTTTTTTTTTCCCCAAGGGAAGGGGGAAATACTGAAAATATTGTTCACCGTTGTAATGCACAGTTGGCTGCAGCTCTCCTCTGAAGACAAAGTCCTGCCTAATGATTAAAACAGACAGCAGGTTGCAAAGTTGGACTTGATGATGCATTCCGGTCAATAATATGAAAGACAGGAAATACCTTACACGTGCTGCCTTTGGGGAACAGAAGATACGGCAGCCAAGCAAGGCTCTACTACGTTTGCTGATAAATCTTTTCAATAGTAGGCTATTGTTGTTTGTTTTTTTGTTTTCCCTGAGCAGTGGGATATTGCCTGCAGAGCAGTGGGAAGATCAAACAGCCTTTCAGCCAGCTGCTCAACATTGGTCACTGCCTCTGAGAACGATGAACCCATCAGCGCTGCTGAGCGCTGCTGTACATCACCCAGCTCACGCAGAGGTAAGCTGCGAATGACCTTGAGCACTGTACCAACAGCATTTGGCCAGGACCAGTAATAATGTCAATCCGTTATCTGCTGGTGCGATCCAACGAGCTATTGGAGACGGGGGTGACTCTGGAACAGTTTTTAACTGCTTGCGTTCGAAAGCACATCTAAATTCCATCTAGTGAAGTGACTGCAACGTTAGGAGCCCCTGATGGTGTTAGGATTGACAGAGCCCTGCGTCTTTACTGCTTTACACTCTTCGTAAAAATAAGATAGCAGACTGAAGAGGGTGTCATTGTTTCTGGTATCAAAATTTGAGCAAGTCACTAGAAAAACGGTGATCTTGGTGTGACAATGAACACAGTAAAATTGTGGTTTTTTCGTTTATGTCCTGAAAAGCTGTGAAAGGTGGCAACTTTACAATTGCTGTCCAAACACATCATCCTATAGCACATTACATTATGTGGTTCCTGATATTTTGGCTGTTGTTGTTATTATTAGAATGACAAGTTAATATTGGCTGCTTCACAGGTTGCTGAGGAGCAGGATGCTTCTTCCAAACAGTTGTCCTTTAAAAAAGGGAAGAGTAGAGGTGAAGGAATAAGTTTCACACAACTGATGGATTTCTGTTGCTCATCTGTTCAATGACTCTATTGTGGTGACAATGACGAAGACTTTCTATGACCATACTAAAAAATTAGCCCTTCTGTGTCAGGGAGAAAAAGCTGTCTAGACCTTTAGGTTAGAGAAAGTAAAGGGAAGAATACAGAATGCCCAGGATGCATCTCACAGCAGAATATTTCTCCAGTGATTGATTTGGCTTCGCGAGGGTCCGCAGCCATGCTTAGATGTAAGCGTGTGGTTAAACACTTTGGGTGAGAACCAAGGCGTTTGTGGATGGAAATGAGGTAATTGTGTCATGGAGCTGCTGAGGTGTGCCTGTGCCACCATAGCTCCACTGCAGTCCTCAGGGTCGTATAAAACCCTGAAGAGCGTTTGCTGTCTGTCATGACGCAGCTTTAGGCTTCCATGTGGACATCTCAACAGCTTACATTAATGGTTTTGACTGACTTTAAGAGGGGAATCCAGGGATTTTAGCTCTTCAGTAGAAGATTTTTTTAAATTAATATTCAAGATATTTTTATCTATCCTGTAAATCTTGTGAGATTTCTGATGCTAGACTGTGCTAGGAATGCAGGCACACATGGAGAAAATAACCAAGTGCACACAAAATGGTTAGTTCAGAATCTGCACCAGAAAAAAGAGATGCGGTAAAAAGAGGGTGTGGGTTTTTTCTCAATTTCCTTAGAAGCTGAAGAAAACTCTTTGTTTATTTTAAAACATGTAATCCTTCTTCCTGAGCCCTTCTTGAATATGATAATAATCTGTGCAGTTTAGAAATACCAAGGCTAGCGTGGAGACAGGACTTGACCTGTGTATACATAGGGTTTCGGCCAGCTGGGGCTAGAGACTTACCTCAGTGCACAACTGGCTGCTTCACTGAAGTTCATTCCTGTTTCAGCTGAAGTCAGAGACAAAATTCAGGATTACAGCTTTCGAGGTTAAAGGATGCAATCACTGGTTTAGAATACAATAAGAATCTACTGGAAGCCTAGAGAATCAGTAGAAAAAATACTTCAGAAGCCCGGTTTCCTCCGCCTAATAAATTTTGATGTCCAAGGAGGTACAAATTACGTTGTTAGTTTGCCAGCTGCAAGAGACTGGTGTGGGGAATGAGGCTGCTTGTGCATGCACGACTGGAGAGCTAGTGACGAGGTAATTGTTTGAGAGATGCAATATGTTATGGGCTCGCTCCCCAAGTCACTCAACATCAATATTTAGTCATATTGTCAGTGTATGAACAATCTGTCCTCAAATTGTGTCTGAAAGCAACAAAACCACATTTTCTCAAAGCTGCGTTTCCATGTTCAGTGGAGGAAAATCTATGCTGGTGATAATAACATCTTGTGGTCAAGTTTCCCCAAATTGCTGAGTAACTTCTGCCAGACCAACATGCGCTGAATATATTCTGTGAAAACTAAGCAGGCAGTTGGCTGGTAAAGCACAGCCCTACTCAGCTTATTCTCTAACTCCCAATTCAGTGAGTTCAAACTCACGCTCCGTTGAGCACACCGAGTTTACTGAGGTAGTGAATAGGGTCAGGTATTTTAATCTGAGCTTTTCAGAAAGGAAATGAGAAAAAATGGTCAGATCAATAACACTGAAATTATCCATTATTATTATACTTGGGTCTGCTTGCGTTTTTCTGCGTAACTGCATTGTTATGAACACTTTCCATCGAAAGTGTAAAGCGAACAACACTTTTTTCCAATCCAGTGAATTTTTAGGAAGACAAACTGAGTAACATTTTCCATGAATCAGAAAGTGTTAATGGTACCAGGAAGGAGGAAACTTGTTTCAGTTTGACAGAAGATTTTGCTCTCTTAGAAAATTATTTTTCTCTGTTGTGTTTTTATGCATTTGGGCCATCTATGAATGAACTCAAAAGGTAGTTTTGATGTATGAGCTAAGAAAATGATCAATACTAGATTTAAAAGCATTTAAGAAGACTTTGACATTAGCAGTGTGTCTTGTTAAACCAATACATTTTTTGAAGGGCAAAAAAAGCTTGCTAAGACTTTGAATAGGACTCATGCATTTAAAATTACAAGTACTAAGGAAAAATTGAGTTCTGAGAGTTCAAGGGCAGGAGCTGTGATATGTGAGGCAGCTGTGCTGGCCTTTCAGTTTGGAGTTTCACAGCCGGTGTTTGCGCTTACAAATGTGTATGTGGGGATTCAGATCTTTACAGAGATCTCAGCTGGCATAAATGGGTGGTGGGGTGTGTGGAAGATCTTTGCCAGCAGCTAAAGGCTGTCTCAGAGGCCAGGCTGCCCACAGGAAGGGGCCAGCTTATCCTGATGTTTGGATGGGATCAGTGTTTGAACGTGGAACAGCATCCACGTTCCAGCTGAACCTCGGCTGTACCATGACCGGAATGGAGGGAGAGCAGTACTGCAGCCTTTCTGATTCCCTGCTGGCACCTTGTTTGAAGCTTCTCTCTGTCGACCTACAGTAGAGCCGCTGTTTACAAGGCATCCTTGTTTTCTCCCATCTATTTCAGAAACGGGCAAAAATGCGTTAGAAATATACATTGGACATTTCTAATGAAGAATTACGGCCTGTCTGATACTGTTCTCTTCAGACTGTTGCTGCTGTTTAGTAACTCAAGTATGTGATTTGTAGCATCCTCTTTGGAGAACTGTCCTACCATGTAACATCCTTTTTTGGAAGGCTCTGCGATGTGTAACTGTGATCTTCCTTGCTTTAAAGCTGTTCCGCTGATGTACACATACGTTTTGCTTACAGCAGTTTAATTTTCTTTCTTGCAAAGCTTGCAGTGTTCTTTCTTTTTTTTTTTTTTTTTTTTTTTTTTTTTTTTTTTTTTTTTTTTTTTTTTTTTTTTTTTTTTTTTTTTTTTTTTTTCTTCTGAGCTGAGGGTTTAAACTTTGGGAAGACTTCGGGAGCAGTTTCCATTAAACTATTCCAAAATCTGGCAGTGGCACTGGAACCCTTAGAATAAATTCCACCTCAAATAGGTTTTATTGTGCTCCAGGTTTCCCCTGCTGTTTTTCACTGTGAGTGCATGTAAAATATTATGTGTTATTCTTTGTTTAGTGTCACTAGTGCCACTAACAGTCACCCCATACAGGAATTCCAATTGGCTGGTCCTGGGGTCAAAAAACACTGAAGCTTGTACCTGACATGCTTTCACGTTACAGGGTCCTGAGTGCTTTCTTACCTTTAGAAAATGGTTTGGTGTTATTGGTCTCTTTCTCTTATTGCCTCATTTTTCTACTTTTAACTCATTTTTCATTAGCATGCCAGAATTCATGATGAAATACACTGTGCATGTTGTTACTTTTTGCTCCGTTCTTGCCCAAGCCGTGACTTCACACACAGACAGGATGTTAGCTATAAAAGCTTGTACTGAGCATTTGTGGGTTTTACCATAATTCTTTTGACTAGACAAAAGGAAACAGGGGAGATCAAAGTGCTCCTCTGTGCACACTCCCACAGGTTCTCAACCTGAACAGAGTGACAGTGATGTCACGCCAGTCATTGTGCATCACAGCGTGTGCAGGGCTGAGTGAGGCATCGGCCTCAGCCTTTTGTCCCTGCGGGCCACCCTTGGCCTCAGCAGCAGTGGGGCAAGACCCCCCTCTAGTCCTGTACCATCTCTGCAAGCTGACAAACCCCAGTACTGGCCCTCGCTTAAATTCTTCTAATTCAATTTGCTATTTTCCAACTCTTAAAACACATTTTAACACTTTTTTTTTGTATTTCTGTGTACATCCTCTTTGCTTGTCACAGTTATTTCCACGATAAAATGACTGCTCACGTGGTGTTCAATAACTAGCAGGAACAAAAAAGGAAAAATAATCGAGACCAGTGTTTTTCCTTTTTTTTTTGATTCTGGACTTCGCTCACTGAAGATGCAGATCTGCTGAAAGACAGTACTATCTAAAAAGAAAATAGTTTCCTCTATTCTCAGGCTAGCATTAAAAACCCATTAATCTCCAAAAATGAATTGTTTCAAAGTTCTCGAAGAAAGGAATGTGTCTAAAGATGAACGGGAAGATACATGTTTTTATAGCAGATACTCTATTTTTCGGTAGGATAAGTTTTATGACAGTCAAAGTTTTATGAATCTTAATGAATTTCCTCAGAAGAAGAATTTGAGTCTCTTATTGTCACTGATACCTGTCACCAGATCTGTTTCTAAATGAAAGGAATTTGCAAATGGGAGATTATGTAGGTTGGGAAGGAAGGTTAAAATGAATTCCTACGTTGCCTGACTTTAGGATTCTCTTGGCTTTTCTCTGTGTCCGAGAACTAGCAAACCTCTGTGCTGTGCAGGATTTGTCTGCTGTCACAGGAATTTGACTCCCTTTCCTGAGTCAAATAAGATACGACCTGCTTGCTATTCTCATAAGCTGTAAGTGCTAGACCTCAAATTCACAGCAGAACTCCAGAAAAAAACGTCCCTGAAATGACTGTGAGTCCATGTCCCAGATGCTGGCAGGGCCCCAACCCACAGGTGTGCCTCCACTGAGCTCAGAATACTGAACCCCAGTCACCTTGAGGTGCACGCTGAATTTATTTCCAGGTATATCTAGGGACGAAAACCATGTTATAATTACTGGTTCAAACCCCATTACGGTTACGGAGCGAGCTTGCAGGGTGATCCTCTGCAATGACACAAGATCTGTTTCAGCAGAAACTGGGAAGCAATGATTTTTACCAATTCTTTTCCTGTTACCTTTAAACAGTTGACATGGTGCTAAATTCAGTATGCTGAAGGTGGTTCCATGTGTCACTTCTAATAGGATACAGGTGTCAGACAATTTGAGATTATTTCAAACCTGATTTTCCTAGGGTGAAGATCCAAACAGTTACTCCAGAAGCAGATGTTGGGCCTTTCTCACCCCTCCGAAATGTGGTTTGGCATCCATCCAGATGGAGTCTGTGGGGAAAGAGAGAAAATTAAATATAATTTTAGCTTGCTTGGTTTCCTCCTTTTCAAAATCTATATGAATGTGCAATAAAAAAAAAAACCCATCCCTTTTCCCTCTGCTTACACAGGGACTAAGTATCTTGTTGCAAACAGATGGAGTACAGGCAGGTTGGGATGTGAGCGCTTGTCCATCGCCACGCTGTCACTGTGGACAAAAATCTGGCATAAAAAGCTCTTTTTCCTTTTTGCCCTCTGACCCCTGTGTCTGTCAGTCATTTCTCTAGTGTCATGGTTGGAAGCAATGGCCAGGGAACAGAGGTGACAAGGGCTGCTCCCAAACCACCACTCCAGGGTCCTGCCTCTGGTCCACCTCCACTGACCTACCTAAGGGTGGTCACTGGGGCTCGAGAGAAGCTTTAAGAGCATCTCATTCCCTTTGCTGTCAAGTTGCTATGATTTTTCCCCAGCTTCTCTGAATTTTTGCAGCAGTGGTCCTTTTCCATCCTGTGGTGTTCACGCAGTTTTACATGTGACTGGAAGTAAAATCTCAGCTCTATGGCATGGGTACAAAAACTTGATCCCTTGCTGGCACTGGGCTCTCTCATGTTCTCCATCGGGAGCTTCACTGAGGTCAGTTACACGTCATCAGAACTCAGGTAGGTGACAGAAGAACTGAGCTCGTAATCGTAGTATTTCAACCTGGTAGAAAAGACGACCCTATTCTGAGGTTTGCCGTGCAAATTTTAGTTTCTGCTGCTCAGATACCTGCTTCTAGTAAATGAATCTTATGACATAAATCCTACTTGTGCCACAACTGTATTTCAAGTCAAATTACCGTAATATGCTAGAGTTGAACAGTTGTAGTCCAAGTAACCCCATAGGAAAAAAAATCCTTCATAGAATGTATTGTGGAGATGGATATCCTTTTTTTAATCCATATTTGTTGGTCATGCAAATGTTGGTCATACAAATTGCCATTGTAACTGAATAACAAACCCGTTAAGAGTCAAAAACGTATACTGGGAAGTGAACAAGCAGCATATTTATTTCATCCAGCCCTACGAGGAACTATGGAAAAGCCGCTCTGCAAATGGGGTTTTAACTGTGCTGCCAGGAAGTTATCTAGAGGTATTTGAAGACCAACCCGGTAACAGGAAATTAATCAAAAGCATTTTCCAGCGGATCCTCAGCCGGTGAGTGCTGCTGTGGCTATTTATACTGCTGAACTACAGCAATTTAGCCCCGTTAAGGATCTGCTCGGATGTCAGTTTTTAGCCACTGCTGGAACAAGTGACCTTTCTGCACAGTACATTAAGAGAACAAAAAGATGGAAATTCCCATTTTCCAAGCATGGTCCAAATAAACCTCTGTGCTCTTGTTAAACCAGCTGTGTTGAAGAGGAGTGATTATAACAAACCTTTTTTTTTAAGCCTGCACCTGTTGCTCCTTCCGCAGCTGAGGATACACTGGGATCTCCTTCCCTATAGACGTGATCAAGAAAAAGCTTCAGGTGGAAATGAAATTCATCATTATCTACGTCTGTTTTTACTTAACCACATGAAGGGAAAAACCACCTGAAGGCCAGCAGTTAACTGGAATGTGCGGTAGCTGGTCACCCGCAGCGAGGAAAAGCTCTCCTGTTCCTCTGTCACCAAACAGGTCAGATTTTTTAGGTTTTCATTCTTACGGCCATCAGGGTTTCATGAAGGAGAGGGGATCAGCTATTGCAGTGAGGTGTGGGATTCTGAAAATATTAATTTCTCAGGGGACTTGTAGCTATTTCTATTGTAGATTAATTCTATTCTTACACCACATACTTGGAATAAGGATAAAATTAGATTTTTTAGAATAATGTTTTCAATGCAGGCGCATTGTCCTGGTTTGAGTTGGAATGGAACTGATTACGTTCAGTGGTTTTACTTTTCAGCTCAGTCTCTAAGTGACTGCACTTTCTGAAGTTAACACACAGTCCCACCATTGGCCCTGGACTGATCCAGACTGCACTACAGAAAGGTGGAGCTCCGGAACACCTGCAGTACATTGATGACATCAAAGGATGGGGTAATACAGCAGAAGCAGTTTTTGAGAAAGGTAAAGAAAATAATTGAAATTCTTTTAGATGCTGGTTTTGCCATAAAAAGCAGCAAGGCCAAGGGACTGGCATGAGATTTCCAGTTTTTGTAAATTAAATAGCAAGATGGGCATCACCAGATCCCAGTGGACACGATTAACAAAACAGCCACGTCCCCACCAACTAACAAAGAGAGAACACAAGCCTTCTTTGGTGTTGTGGTTTTTCTGGAGAGTGCATATTCCTGGTTACAGTCAGATGTAAAACCTCTCAATGAAGTAACCTGGAAGAAAAACAATTTGAGTGGGCGTCCTGAACACAAACAAGCCTTTGAACAAATCAAACAAGAGATCGTCCATGCAGCAGCCCTTGGGCCAGCCCGAACAGGACAGGACGTTAAGAACGTGCTCGATACTGCAGCTGGGGGGGATGGTCCTACCTGGAGCCTCTGGCAGAAAGCACCAGCGGAGACTCGAGGTCGACCCCTGGGATTTTGGAGTCGAGGACACAAAGGCTCTGAGGCCAACCGAAAAAGAAATATTAGCAGCGTATGGAGGAGTTGGAGCTGCTTCGGAAGTGATTGATTGGTACCGACGCACAGCTCCTCCTGGTGCCACGATTACCTGTCCTAGCTGGATGTTCCGGGGTGAATTTCCTTCCGACTCTGCACTGGGCCAGCTCCACACCAGACCAACTCTGGTTTTAGGAAGATGCCGGATTTAGTGAGGATTTTCTTGCCTCCTAAGAATAGTTATCAGTGTTATCCGTGTAGTTCTCTAACAGTAAGGCACTCGTGGAATTTCAAGTCAGTTCTGGACCTTTGTGTAGTTGGATTCTCTTATCTGGTTTGAGCCTCATTACATCGACGAGTGCAACCATTCGGGATTATGACTGCATGATAGAAAAAGACTATTTCTGGAATACTAGTCAGTTAGTGAATAGAGGCCATAAAAACTAGGGATACGAACCAGAAAATGTTATTCATTAACTTTGTTTATGGTTATTTAATTTTAATTAGAATACTTTAAAGCTATTTAAATCTACAAATCCATCATATGTAAGTTAATGTAGCCTATTTTGCAAAAATAATCAAGGCCTGGTAATAGAGATGACTACAGAGCCTGTAATTAAATCTTTGAGACTTTCAAAGTGATTTTTAAATGTGCTCACGGCTTATCGGAAGTGCTTTACAAAAGCTCTGCTTCTGTCATCATGACTTCACAAATGTTTCTCTGGCATTGTCCAAGTTGAATTTTCACTCGGATTCCACACAGGAATGTTTGTCATTGAGTAATTGCCTTACAAATACTCTGCGTAGGTAGGAAAACCGATTGGTTTTCATTCTTGTTTTCCCACGAAAGTGGGAAGAAGGAATACTGTTCTACAGACGATCAAAGCCTTTGATGCTGTTAGTGCCATTGTGCCTTGCTGAATAGGGTAGTGGTGATTTTCACCCATTGCAGGTGATTTCTTCTCTGAAGAGCTGATGCAGGGTCTGATGTTACAGCTGTAATCTGTGCACCATCATGCTGGTTAAAGAGTAGTTCTCCCTGCTGCTGACAACAGAATAAATCTCACTGCTGTGTGCTCCTTGGGGAGGGATTTCATGAGCTGGAGGGTGGTTTCTCTGCCATTTGGTGGTTTTTATTCTGTAGGAACAGAATTCTGTGCGCACAGTTTACCTGTTGCTCTTGTCACAGGTTTTGTTCACATCCATGCGTTCTCAAAAGCCGCTCGGAAAGAGTTCTCCCTGCTGCTGACAACAGAATAAATCTCACTGCTGTGTGCTCCTTGGGGAGGGATTTCATGAGCTGGAGGGTGGTTTCTCTGCCATTTGGTGGTTTTTATTCTGTAGGAACAGAATTCTGTGCGCACAGTTTACCTGTTGCTCTTGTCACAGGTTTTGTTCACATCCATGCGTTCTCAAAAGCCGCTCGGAAAGCAGCTCCCTTGGAGGGGTCCACAAGAACAGTGCCATCTCACCTGTGTCAGCAAGGCCCCTGGCCCACCTGCATCTCTGACAGCAGAAAAATGGGGTGGAAGGAAGGGGGATTTTTTTCCTGGAATAACTTCCTTGTAACTGAATTGCACGTTTAAGACAGGCTCTCACGCCTCGTGTTACAACATAGGAGCTCACAGGTTTCCAGCGACAAGCAGGCTGGCTGTGGGCAATTAGAAAACCTCAGGGTTTTAAGAGTCTAGTCTCTGAAGTATGTTACAGCTCAAGTCATTGTTTAACAATCCGAGCCTCTTACAGCTGTGAAACACTCCCATCGTCAAGTAGGTCTCTGGGACTCCCTCAGGAACGGCAGGCTCTACATATCCAGCTGCTAGGAACGAAAATAAATCTCTTTGAAGACTTATTTGCCATCGCATTGTGAGAGGACTTAGGACGGCTGAAATATTTTAATCGTTGATCTCCATTCATCAAATCTTGTCATTCTTAACAAAACTCCAGAGCAGTTTCAGCTGTGAGTTGCATGTCGATGACACCACGCTCTGTATGTAGATGTCAGTTTTGTGGTTAAGACATGCCACACACAAGATGTGCCTGTTGCAGTCAAAGCAATTCCTGCCCATGCAGAGATACCAGAGGGCATTTCAAAACTCATCATTATTTATGCTCTTAGCTATTGCAGAGGGGTAACAGCAGAAGTTAATAGCTAGTGATGGCAAACCTCTGGTAACCCACATTGCAGTCTCTGTCGTTCACGGTCAGACAGCCTCTGAGACTGACACACGGTGTTTGTCATCAAAACTGTGGTGTAATACCAGCAGCGATAGCTACTGCTCTTAGAAGTGATCGCTTCATAAAACAACATTCATTGCAGAAGCTTGGTTGGAAAAATACCTTAATGCCTGATCAAAAACTCAGCAGAATCTGTAGGTCTTTATTTCAGGGGGGTGTGAAGAAACCCCATTTTTCTTCTTTTTTTTTCCAAGCTGCTTGTTTTACAGTAGTAACTGTTTCTATTTTTTTCTCAAGCCTTTTAATTTTTATTGCTGATCTAGAGAGGAAGGAAATAAAAGTCAAGTAAAATTTGGCTGTAGTTGAAACATTCATTGACCTCTCCCTTGTTAGTACTTGCAAACATCAGATAAATTAATAGCAAACGTTGCACAACTTGGAGGTAAGTTCTTAATGACTTAAAGACTTTCAGACTGGCAAGTACTTCCAAAGGCACCCCAACATATTTGTTTAGCATTCCCTCTTTTTTATTAGCAATGTTTTGCTTCTCCCAGCCTTTGCTCCTCTTTCTTGAGCAGCCCAGAGACCTTTAACGCTACATGTGTGATGTTGCACTAGTCTGTGATGTGCAGGCAGCACAGAAAAGGTTACCGCGTGGGGGAAGACTCATCTTGGGCTCTGTACGCACAAATACTGAAGTGTACACTTCAAAGGACGAACAGTTTGTTGCTGGCCGAGAGCATGGCTCTTGCATGAACATCCTAATGATTCTTTGCTCTTCTAGGAGACAAACTTTTGCATTAGCCCTTCTTCATATCCTCTGTCAGAGGGACAAAAAGCCCTGCGATCGTTTAGGGAGAAAAGCCTTATCCCGCTTCAGAGACCAGATAACTTTCAGAGGTGCAGAGGTTAGATTGTCTTCCCAAATCAATACAATGTGGGAATGAGGAAGATAAAATTCTAGCCCCAAAGTTATTTTCAAGGGCTTTTTTTATTTTTCCTGTGAAGTATGAGCCAAAGTCCAGTGCAGGCTCCTGTGGAAATGTTCACACTACCATCAGTACTTAGTTTTTCTGGGTTTGAGGAATGATTAGGGAATGATATTACAATTACTATAAACCTTAAAGAATATTCTTATCTGCTCTTGAATTTTTAAAATTTTTAGGCTGTGTGGGTTTTAGTATGGTTTTATTTATGCCCGTTGCTGCAAGTAGGGATGGGAGCCTGGGCAGTGCTTATGCAGAGCAGTGAGGAGACTTCTGCAGTAGCCCTGCCAACCTCACCTTCTTAGTGCGCTTTTCCACCAGGTCTTCTGTAGCTTCTGATTTTTCTCTTTTATTATTCCCTTGTCAATATTTTTTTCTTTATTGTTATTTCCAAGAGCTTTCTGTCTGATTTATTTTCTATTTTCAGTACTCAATGAAGCAGAAAACCAACATTAGTCTTTGGTGGCCATGGAAAACAACAGAAGTTCACCAAGGTGGTCTCCAGATGATCCAGCCCTCGACTAAGCAATTGCACTCTTCTGCCTGTCCCCCAACAAGGGAGCAAATCTACGACAGCAGCAGGGCTGGCAAGTGCAGGTGAGCTGCCGTCACTGAATGTGCTAAGAAATCACCAGCACAAACACATTCCAGCTTTGGCAGGATTCAAGTAAAGGCTATTACTGCTCCAGGGAGGAAATAATTAAAGCCATTTCTTGACTCTGACAGTTTGATACTGGTGGTTTTCAATAGCAAATTACCAACATCTGTACAGCAAAATTCAGCTACTGCAGCAATTACTCAGCAGGGCTAACCACAGAGGTGCTGGGACTTTGTTGTTTTCTAGATGTCCCCTAGTTAGCTGTGATCTACAGTTGAGACCTGAACTGCGCATGATGGCCAACTAGGTCTCTTGTGTTAGTAATGTAAATGAAACCATATGGTAAAACTTATTATGCTGTGAAAAACCCAGTGGCAAATGCATCAAAGACTGAAAATGAAAGGCTGGAAAGACATCCGAATGGGTTTCTTAATTATGTAACAGTTTCAGGTTTCCAGAGCAATTCAGAAGTGCAACTTAAACAATTCATTCAACTCCACCAAAATGATGGCTTTTCATGCCCGCATTGGTGGAACCGTTCTGCGCAGCAAACACGAAGAGGGCGTGTCTGTACAAGCTGAAAGCTCACATCCATGGCCCGTAGCAGGCAACACAGCACTGCAAATTCCTGTTGCTGGTGAAAGAAGAGGGGAGCAAAAAAGTGGAATGAGCTTTGTGTATCCCTAACTCAAACATTGCTTGTTAAAGACTAGCTAGAAAAGAGAATACAAATCTGCACAGGAGTGAGAGGTGGTGATACGAAACATACATCTGAGAAAGAATCGGGGTTGAATTGGTAACAAAAATAGTGCCACGTTATTCCGCTGCTCACGTTGCAACTAAGTGTCTGTTATAATCCACTTTGGACAGGGATTTGGTGATATATAAAACTTCAGCTTGGTTTGTGAATTGGCACTCTGTCTTCAGCTCTGTTTCACTGTTATTTAAGCTTCAGAATCCGATCAAGGGGCACAGGACAACTGCTGTAAAAATATGCAGTCATTTTAAATTAGAGCTTCAAACTTCAGAAATCTTTTGGGTGCCCTGGTGGAGGACAAAAAAAGCTCATGCAGCCATTGTCCAGTAACAGAGACTTCAAAATATTGCTGGAGTCTCTGGTTACTTTGAATAGTGATGGCAGGACAGACACAAGGAAGATTTTTTTTTCCTGCTGATTTCAGAGATAACAAAGTAATGAATGCCTCGTTTGTAAATATTTGATCTGTGTTAGTGCAAAGCCAGAAGTATAATCCACTGCAAAATCAGCAGCCTGCCTGTTGAGAATTGTGGTGGATCGTTCTGGGTCCACAGCTGGGTGGAACCGGCACTAATCCTGCCTTCATCTACTTGGTTGCTGGGGAAGGAGAAGAAAATCATTATCGCGCGTCGGTCTCTTCTTGCCGTGTAGTTACCAATGCATTGCCACGTAGGGGCAGATCCCTGGCTTTAGGAGGCGTGTGATAGATTTTATAAAAACTGTGCAGTGTGGGATAACAGACAAATAAGGAGTTGCTTTGCACGACTATGCACTCTGAATCGAGCCAAAAAATGTTAAGTAACTGAATACAGAATTTGTTTCCATGTCTTTACTACTTTTTACCTTTCCACATAAATTGTATTTATAAATTAAATTTATAAGTAGACTTCTACTAAGTAAGCACATGGAGTTTGCTAAATTGCAGAAACTTGTATGTTGTAAGCACAAAGCATAGAGAGAGGGGGCACATGAAAGAGTTTTCATTTCAATTGTGGAAAATTGTAGTAAACTTTAAATGCTGCTGATAGATCAGAGTCTTTTTGGCCCTACTCAGCTAACTAGGCTGTGGCAAAAATCATCTCTAGACACTGGGTAATTAAACCTTTACTGCCCTTTAGAGAGGAGAGGAACATGCTTCAGCTTCTAGGAATCCAAGCAAGTTACTCGGAGTTAGATGAGTTTAATATAGGTGTCGATACACAAGCGCCAATCGAGCTGGTGATGCGTTTCATCAACAGCAGGCAGCTGCATTTTGAAATTGCTAAGGAAGAGAGCACCTCACTGTAACAGTGTGGTGTCGTAACTATTACACAGCAGTTCTCAGTCCCCGTTGCAAGCAGAGCATCGAGCAGGTTATGGTCAGGTTTAACCATTATCCATCACTAGCGTCCTCTTTCTAAACATCAGGGAAAGGTAGGTCACTAGAGTTTGGTTTTTTTTTATACTACTGCAAAAAAAGAGCTGCAGAGGGAAATTTAATGCAAACTAGTGTAGACTGGGAAATATTTGTATAATTCTGGGAAGGAAGGGAAGCTGCTCTAAATGCAGTCAGATGTACATTTATAGGAGAAAATAGCTGGGTGGGCTTTTCACTCTTACTCTTCATTTGACGTGAATGTTAACGGAGCAAGGCGAGATATATACTCACATCAGTAGCACCTTAAGACGTTGTGATGACTTATTGCAGCGAGACCCATGTGCATCAATATTGATTGGCCAGTTTAAGACTGCTTAATTAGGAGTAATACGATGGCACAGGCAGATCCACAGTACCTTGATTTATAAACGTGTTTGGGGGAAAGGGGAAGTTGTATGAATTATCTTTATTTTGCAACTGAGATTTTTTCTCTTGTAAGGCTAAATTCAGTTTAAAAAGAGGAATTGAATGAGTGCAATAAAGAAATGAAAGGACTGTTTTGTAGATATCTGAGCTGTTGGAGAGGAATTTTAGCTTCTTACGGGGTACCTAACGGTCTCATTGCATATTGGGGTCATCCCAGAGCTTCCAGCATGAAGCTGTCTAATGCTAATGATAAAAGAAAATTACTTCCCTGTAACTAGGGAGGTTGGAGCGAGCGTAAGTTGCATCACTTTTGTTTTGTGTTTTTGCTGATTGTATTTAGTTCCACAGACATCAAATTGTAGCTATTTGCAACATCTCCATTCGGAGAAATCCATCAAGCTCATTTGAAGTGTATTTTTTTCCTTGGAATCTACATAATCCACTCCTTTTTAGCTACCCCTTGATGCATAGGGAGCAATCATTCATTTTTGATCAGGTTGGTTTAGGCAACAAGTTGTGCTGTATTTGACAGCCTTGTGCATTGCGTACATTTGTTTGGAGCCATGTGCGAGTTGCAGAACAGAGAATCCAATCCACTGTGTCACTAACAAAACCCTGGGGCTTTGCACCTCCATCTATTTCTGTTCCTCAACGGCCAGCAAAGAGGAAAAGTCAGGGAAATCTCACAGAATGAATGCCATAAGGGATTGTTTCTCATCTGCTCATATTTACACAAAAATAAATACAGAGAATTATGCCTCTGAAAGTTCAGGCCTTTGAAAGGAGGTTTGTGCTTACCAGGCATAAGTCAAGAAGTCACTTACAACAGAACTGGGTTTATTTTTTATCGTCGCTTGCAATATCCTGAATCTCTGCTAGCTCTTGCAAACAGTTTGGTGAGGAAGCAGATGAGATGTCAGAGGACAAAGTATTGTTCTCTCAGGGGAAGGTCTTGGACATTGTTAAGATGAAGGCAAGATGTAACATAGAAAAGTGGGATTTAGGCAGTGAATTCACTTTTTTAAATACAATATTCCTCCAGAAGCAAGAAACAAACCTTGGAAAATAATTTTACATCTGATGCTAGAAGAACCCAAAATTTCCATCTCCTAATTGTACTAAATGAACATTATAAGTAAAACTAGACAGCTCCGTAGTCTCTAGAGAGTTTTACTGAAAATCTTGTATTTGAAGGAATGATCTTGGCTAAAATCATCTACTCCATTCTGGTATTTTTAATTTTTGTTCAGGTGTATCAATTTCTAAAGCCTGGCAGGCATCAGTTCTCCATATTCAAAAGACTGACTTTTGGAAGGTTTTGAAGCTTAGAAGCTATAGAACTTGCTGCTTAAAATCTTGGAGTTTTGTCAGGAGTCTGAAAAGTCCTGCTTTGTTTCTGGAGTCACCTGTAAGGGACATTAAGTTCTCCCACCAACCACGTACTTGTAAACAGTTCTTGAGAATGTAAAGTGTTTTATTGAATACAGAGTGTTCTTCATAAAACTCTTCAAATCGTTTGCTTACTCGTTCTTACCCTTCACTCATTTTCTTCACCAAGTTTATGGCAACCCTGTTATTCTTTGAAGGATGGTGTCTCTGACCCTGCATTTCAGGACGCACTATGGTACAGTTGAGCTTTTGAGAAAACTGTCGTGCCCTTGATGTGAAGTTGTATGATGCTGCTGCTGGAAAAGCGTCACTGTTCATTTGACAAAGGCTTCCATTCCCTTTTTTAAAATCTGCGCCAGGTTACGTCCAGTCTGCCGCTCCATCAACTGCAGAGCAAGCACCGGAGAGGGAGCAGCTCTTCCCTGTCTCTCTGGTCCTGGCTATGGTTAATGTATGACGGTATTAATTCTGTGTTTGTGACTGCTTTAGGGACTATAACAACAGAAGTGAGATTTTTTTTTTTATTCATGTATCTGAAGACAGATAATGAGCAATTGGGACACAAACCTGCAAAGATGAGTATATGTTACTCTGCTGCTCTTGCTGTGAACGTTTGCACAGAGATTTAACTGTGTAGAAGCCCCCAGACCTTCGTGTGGGTGAAAATATTGCCTCCCTGTGATCCAGCATTAACACAGACAACACTAATAAATTGCAATACTTGCTGGGATGTTGCCCTGTCTTATTAAAAAATAAAATTATATATAGTAAGATTTCTCTCTACTGCCATCTAGTGAAGTTACTACACAGTGTAAAGGTGTTGATGCTCTCGGCTGAGCATCAGAATAGCTAACTATACCTTAGTGGCACACAGGCCTTTGTGCAGAGAACAGAGTTCAAATGCAGAGTCATCCTTAGGGTGATAGCAGATAGTACAAAATAGGTGAGGTGTAGGTGATTACAGAATGCTAACGGTTACAGTGACAGAGATTCTCAAGAGGGTTTACTGTGTTACCAGAAGAAAAGTGACTGGAAACACCTAGATTCAAAACACAAAGTTTTAAAGAAAGCAAGGGCCAAGTCTCTGCAGGCTGGTGGAGTGGTTTAAATTCAGGCTTGTTTTTTTTTTCCTTCCTTCTCAAAGTACACTGGTTTCTTACAGATGAAACCAATGCAAGTTAAAAATAAAGGTGTAACTCCTGTGGCAAATCTATGGTTTCTATTTTGTGAACCATCCTAAGAGACTTTAAGATTTAGATGAAGTTATTGTTTGGTTTTACTGAAGGCTTCCAGAACCTTACAGAAAGTTTATTCTCACATAGCATGTCCTTTCATTAAGGTCTGAAAGGGACCTCAGAGCTTATTCAGGTGTTGCCCTGCCCCAAATCAAGCTCATAATCAAGAACTGTTACTCCCTTCTTCATTTTCACATATCTTCCAGTGTGGTGTCATGCAGCCCATCATTTTTCTCTACCTTGAACAGCTGTAGTTCACTCATCCTTTCAAGTATGTCTCTGATCATTCCTGATCCACCTCTTTGAGTCTCATTTAGCAGACCATATCTTCAAGTCTGCAGAGCGATGCTCATGAAAATCCTCAGTGAAGTTCTTTGACGCTTTTTAGAAACAAGCTTTTGAGATTTTTCAATAATCCCTAGGTCATGTTGAGCAAAACACAGCATGGGTGTGCTCTGGTGGTTTTACTGCTTCCCCTGCCCAGGTGGACATCTACCTGGATCGTGCTCTGAGCACATCACACCTTTCCATTTCTGTTCAGCTCAATGACGTTGATTTTTGTCTAAAGATCCTTGACTGTTTTTGTAACATACAAGTAGGTCAACCCATCTTTTCATGATAGGGGAAATAGCTAAAATAGGACACGCAGCTCTGAAATCATTACTCTCTTCATGCATCGTTTCATGGGTAAAGTTTCTCTCTTAATACACTTTTTAAAGTCAGAAGCAGTTCCCAACACACGACTGAAATTAAGTTGAAAGAAAGAATAATGCCGACATGATTTAGAAGGAAGAATCAAGGCAAGTGAAACCAGATCCCTTTGGCGGCTGAAATCCGTTTTTCCAGTGCTGTAGCTGACCAGTATCTCTGCACTTGGATTTGTTTACCGTCTTCAGTTCCGTAGGCATGATGGAAAGGCAGTGATACATCCAAGGCTAATCCCTGCACTTCTCGGTGTAGCTTTAGCAGCAGTGGGGGCGGGGTGGGGTGGTTTACCTGTTTTTCAGTCTGGTTTTAACTTTCCATGAAATCTACTGGGCAACGTTTACTGGAAACTTTTTGTGTATCCTTCAGCCCTAACTGATTAAATGTTATCTTAAAATAGAAATAACAGATCCGTTTATATTTTAACTTGGGGTTAACTGTTAAAGCATGAGCTTCCAGGCAGGAACTGTACATGTACAGGCTTGCTGTATTTGCTAAAGCTGTGGAAAGCAAGCAAAGCAAACTGGTCAGCTGGCACATAAGACAAGTGCAGGGTAGAGTAAGTTTCTGGTTATTATTTATTTTGGAGGAATTTCTTTTAATGTCTTCCACTGAATCATTTCATAAAGTGTAAATTATAGAACAAAATGTCTTAACTTCGCTGAAATGTTTGGGAAACTCAGGAGACTTTGAAAAATGTGATGCTGGTAGTTCTGAATGAGCTTGCTGTATTCAATAGCTGGAGTCATATTTAAAGACAAGAAGTTTGCTGACAAAGGGCTAAATAGGATTGACCAGTAGCCACTACCCCGTTGGCCAAGCTAAGTGACTAAGAGGACTTGTTTTACCTGTCTCTTGAGACAATGACTAACTGTCTTCTAAATAATCTTAAATCACGCAGTCTGCCCAGGCCTATTGACAGTGTGCCAGGGCAGCCAGGCAGGGACCATGCTGCTAATTATAAGTAAGCAGAGTTTGGTTCATTGGCAACGTCAGAACTGGTCTTTTGCTGAATAACATTGACTTTGCAGCCAGATGGCGTTTAAGCTTCTTAGTTCAAGGAGTTCCCTTCCTGAAGCAATGACATTTGAACGCTTAATTGCGTATTGTCACAATACTTACGCTTCGTCTTTATTGGGAAAATACAGTTCTGAGTAAAAAACCTGAACCAGTGCACTGTCTTTATTTACAGTTTCATCCGGAGCGTTGCAAGTGAATGGCGTGTAGAGAACCCACAACGTGGTTCCTAAGCAGCCCTGTTACCAATAAACAGCTAAGAAAGTACGTTATGTCCTTAAAGATATCAGGTGCAGCAAGAGGAAGAAAGAAATTACTGGTTCACATTGTATTCTCTGTATAACCAGAATCTGAATTCCTTGTTTTGAAGTTGCCGAGTAAGATTTTAGTATTAGGAAGTTCTCTGTTCTTTGCATGGTTGTTTGTTAGACCTCATGTACTCCAAGTGCTTTATTTCCCCCCAGAACATCAGTGCTTGTGGACATTCCTGCAGCTGGTAACGCAGTGTAAATCACCTTTGTCTCGGGCTCAAAAGCAGCGTGGCAGATTACGTGGTAATGTCCCCTTTTGAAAAGTGACAAGAAAAACTCCATGAGTACAAAGTCACTTGTTCTTCGCTTGGAGTAAGCTGTGTGGTGGATAGGTAGCTAGAGAAGAAGGTTGAATACAGGGCGTTTTATCAAGACCCAGGCAAGTTCAGGATTGGCTTCGTACCTAAGTTTTGCATAGCGCTGCTTCTGCGTGGAGAACAAAGGTAAAGTCTGTAGGATGTGCTGAGCGTGGCTCTGCACTGACTCGTAATGCTGTCTTCTGTCATTGCATTACTGTTTTTAATTCCATACTGTACACATGTTCTGCTGAAAAGATGAATCGGGCTGATCAGAGTTTGACTATTCAGCTACGCAGAATTGCCGCAGTTGGCTTTTATAAAGCAGTGCCACAGTTTCTCATTCTGCCAGTGAGTTGGATACTGTCCAATTTCTACAAGAAAAAAGTAATGAAGAGGGACACCAGGACTAATCTTAAATAGTTTCCCAGTGAAAAATACACGGACTTTACTTCTAGCTCCCAGTGACATATAGTATCTGCAGAAGTGGCTTGCTTTCAGTCAAACTTTTCTAGTATGTATCAAAACAGGGTTTGTTTGGTGGTTTGGTTTCTGGTTTTTTCTCAGAAGTTGTCCTGGCTGTTCTGTCATCTCTCCCTGCTTTCCAGTAGGGCAGTAACTGTGTTCCGCCTTGCGCATCGGGTCTCCGTTACATGTAGAAATGCATATTGAAAGAAAAGCTACTAGCGAGAAGGGTGTAAGTTACAAACTTTGAACGTGGTTCTGTGGCTTAAGAACAGTGTCAGACCCATGATGCACCTCGACCAAAATCCTGTATCCTAAAACTGCCAAGGATGAATTCTTAGGAAGAGTTGAAGTATACACAAGCAAATCGTGGCGTTCGTTCCTGGCGTGCTGCTACGTGGCTTAGGATCTTCATGCCCCAGAGGTGATGCAGGTTTGATCCAACTCTTGATGAATTTTTCTTCCATTAATTTTCTGGCTTTCTGGTCCTGACTCTGCAACAACCTCTGTACACCTCGTTTCAGTGGGTTGCAGTCCAGGGTGATCTGTGGAGTCCTGACCCTGCTGAAGGTGAGTGACTTCCTCTGACCAGCACTCCATGCTTGCTTCCGTGTGCACAGATTGTACCTGACGTACAGGCTGTCAGGGAGCCCCATTCTCCTGAAAAATGGCATGAAAGGGAAGAGTTCTAGGGAAATTTATTTGCAGTCTAATCATCTTAAGACTCTCTTGGTGGATATAAAGTAGTGTCATAACGATCACTTCGTATTTGTAGAGAAAAGCAGAGCATGCTGGCGTATATTATTGCGCAAATTTATTTAGAGTTTGCATTTTCTTCCCCTTTACTGAAATAGTAAGATGATTTAAGTAAAAATTTGTTTTAAAAAACCAAATTAGTGTGTTGGTTTTGTTTTGTTTTTTCAGTAAGAGGGCATGGAGATATTGCTGGTAAGGGCAGGTTCCTTTGATGTCAGGCCTCATGCTGCATAAACCTCATGGACCCGTCATTAGTTCTTGTCACCTCTCAGGGCCGTTTGGCTTGGGGCCAAACAATTGATATAATAGAGAGCTTCCAGCTAAAATAACAGCCTCTGCATCTTTATCTTCCCATCCATCAGATTGCTGGTGGAAGATAGGGCTAATTTGTCACTCTAGCCACTTGGAAAAGTTTGATAAATGGCTTAATTAGACTTTTTTCTTTTTAAGAAATCATATTTCTTGAGAACTAGAGGTTGGGAAAACAATGGCTAAGGACTGAATTAGAAAAGGAAAATATTTTTTCCTTCAGTAAAGATCAGAGAAAACACGAGCATTATGCAAGCATGAGAAGTGCAAAGAGTACAGTTGTTTTTTTTTCCTTGAAACTCCGTCCAGCCAAACTGCCCTAACACACAAGCGTTCTCTGAGCTGTGCAGCCGCCCAGAGACTGCAGGTACATCAACAGAAACACGAACCTGCAGAGTGCCGTTTGAAATACCCTGCCCCCAGACTAGAGTGCGCTTAAGCCTTTGTGGTTAGACCTCTACAATAGATCCTAAGGCATCATTTCACCTAAAAGAACATCTAAATAGACAAATAGCCACCTCTGTTTAATGCTTGTGAAATCTTCCAGCGTAACATTGCTACTGGAGGGAACTGTGCTTTCCAGGAGACTCCGGAGGTTAGTGGTGAGGACTTTGCTTCAGATCCTGTTCTTTAGCTCTTTGGTCTCAGGCCACGTGCAATTCTTCTCTTGATGCGGGAAGCACTGAGCGAGTCTGGACAGAACATGCTGAAGGTAAAAGGATACTTGTATTTTCTCCTTTTTGTGAGATCATTTCATGGGTTATTGATCAAAAAACAATGAAGATTAAAAATCGTGGTTTTGATGCTTTTTGAACTTGCATTCAGAAAAAAAAGGAGAGAGGAGCTGAGTAAAGGCCTCTCTCTGTTTCAACCATCAGGTTTGGATAATTATCCCTGACTTTGCATGCGTGACTATGACATGTATTTGCATGTACGGATGTGTTTGTGGCAGCTAGCAAACCTTAGCAAGTTTGTATTTCTAATCATTTCTTTATGTAACAGTTCCATTTGGGTCACTGAGGAAATATTCTCCTTTCTGTGCTCTGACATAAATTTACAAGGTAACAGGCAAACTGCACCCACCTTTTTTTGATAAACTATCCAGAAATCAAATGTAATTCAGAAGTAATTTAAAAACTATTTAACCTCTAGGCAGAAACTTATTTTAGCATGGAAAAGACAAATATTTTTCAATTTAAAAGATGTAGAATCCCTTTCTCTGTAGTACGCTAATCTGCAATGACGCTGCGGGGCAATAGGCCTGGTATTAGTGCCTCCCCAAGGAAATGTCTTATCTTTTGCACTAAATTAACTGCGTCTTTCTCACACACCCTAAAGCAGTCAGTTTGGGCATTCTGCGTAAGGAAACTTCTTCTGATTTCAAGTTTCCGAGAAGAAAGGCAAACCAAATGTGTTCAAACAATAATGACCTCTTACGGACGGGTCTCCACAGTCCTTTCTGAAGAGGATAGCCATTGACGTTAACATTAAATCATCACCGCTCCTGGAAAGGCCAGGGGACAGGTTCTGGGAGTGGCCTCTGTGTGGGTCAAACCCTAGAGGCATTACATGAGGAAAGGCACAGCAGCACGTGCCAGGATAAAGTGCCGATGAACCGGGATAACACGGAGGTCTGTGTAAGGGCACCACTGAAGAGAGTTTTGCTGGCCAGCCTCTGGGCAGCCAGTACAGTTACAACCAGAGATTACTACCGGTTACTGTTCCCTCCTGACTCTGTGGTGGCTTCTCTGAGACCAAATCATGGCATTGCAAATGCTACATTGGAACTGTTCTTCCATCTCTACAAGCCAAGGTCTCCAGAATGGGACCTTGGTGACCTAACAATCACTAGCATGAGCATGAGATCTTGACATGTGAGTACAGACACCTTGTGACCACTTGACGTGGTGTTTGGTACCTTCCCTGCACCGGTTTGCAGTCTGTGAGATGTGTCAGAAGTCATCAGAAGCCTTGCCTGAGCTACTCTTGCTTGCTCTCCATTGCAGCTCTCACCTGGGACAGTGGCAGAAGGACCACACTGACCTCCAGCTCAGCAGATGTTTTCTGCAAAGCCTGTTTTGCAAAAAATGCGTCGTGTGCTATTCTGTGTCCCTCTGCTGCTGACATGAGCTGCAAAATGCCTTGTATTAGTGTTTGTAGGTAAGAGCTTTAAGCGTGGGCTTGTTCTAACTATGTGACATCCTTAATATAACAGTGAAAAATGATGTAAAAAAGCATCTCATGACCATTTGACATTCCTGGCTATATTTTATTTTTTTGTGCAATCTTTTTACTATCTTCTGGTAGGAAGTCAAGACATCCTCCACCTCAGGGAGTGATTTGACACACCCCAACCACATGAACAGTGTCATGGTTGTTGCTGGACCAGCTGTTACGGGTAAAGCTATTCATGTGTAGGTTTACAGGATCTGGTCCTGAGATAGTAACTGCCCATATTGTTCGAGAGCTGAAGATAAATGTACTTGCAGCTTTAGCTCTTCACTAGCAAATCTGATTTATCTAATTTAAGAATCTAAAAGGTCAACATAGTGGCTACACATTGGGATGTGAAAAGTGCATTTACAGGATTATTTTTCCATTGAAGAGAAAAGAAATCAAATATTTTGTTCTGTATAAAGAAATGTCTGTCGTGAGGAAAAGGAATATTTCAATCCCTGTGTTGCTGGTTTGCTACTTTAAAGTAAATGACTGTGCAATATGTTTTAATATATTTCGAAAATAAGAACTGTCAGAAATAAAACTCCCTAAGTCTAGGGTAATTCTTTTTTGATTTAGAGTCAGTTGTGGATATTAATATTAAATTAATTCAGTAAGTTTTGAATTCTAGTGCCACTTAGTTTGCTTGGAAACCAAAACTATTTCTAACAAACAGCCAAACTGGTTTTAGGTCAAACCAGTGTATAAAACCATGTAAAACTAATGGTACACTCCAACCATTAAAGAAGCTTCTAGATTAGATAAATGACAATCGCTTCAGCTTATGTGCTTTAGAAACCAACCTAAAAGTTCACAGAAACTTGGAAAAGCAAAATAATTTTCCACATTTTCACCTTTTGATTTGCTGTAGGAAAAAAAATTATTTGATTTAAAGGAAACTCATTGGTCAGAGGATGTTATTTCTACAGATATTGAGCATCCAGGAGAACAGGCAAGAGTTCCAGGGTTGGAACTAAGTGGGAGATGTTCAGCCAAGTCTTCTATAAATCCGGATGTAGCTACAGTTCTTAGCCCGCCTAAATTTGTTACGATACGGCACAGAAGCAGGCATATTCCACACGAGTAAATCAGTGGTACAGGATGGAGAGTGGAGCTAATGCAAGCCCTGATGGTGAAGTGGACACACAGGCCGGTAGAAAGCTTCAGGTGTTTCCAGTATCGGGGGTTTGCTGTGTTGTAGGACTAGCCACGACCAGTAGCTGGAAGTGGTCTTTCATGGTTCAAATGAACACGCAGTAGTTAGCTTAACAGGGCCGTGATATCCAGCCTTCACGTGGGCACACAGTGTTGGTTCGTTTAATGATTTAATTGTTCTCAAGCATTTAGGAAGATGAACTTTGGCTTTTTCAAGTTGTCAGATGCCTGTTTGTTTGGGTTTTTTTGTAATTTGCTACATGTAGAATAGGCTCAGACGATTCTTCACAGTACATTTAAAACCATTTGCAAACTGATTGTAAATCTGCTATCAATTTGCGTGTTTATACATAGGTCATATAACTTCAGAAGAACTTGTTACATGGGAGTAGAGATGAATAGCTCATAACCTGTTAGAGTGACTGTACTGAAGTCATATCTAGCAGTCTGTCTTAAGATGTGAAATGAAGCATAGTTATTACTTACTTAGCTTTATTCAAACCAAATTAATTGTTTCCTTGAGAGCCTGAGCTGAAGTATGTACTCTTTAAGCTCTTCATAAAATGCTTGGAAAATAGACTTTTCAGCAAGGATTTTCAAAATTAAGCCTTCGGGTTTTTTTATCCAGTGGAAACGTTTAGACTGAACAGAGGACAAACAGAAGCCAAGGGCCAGATTTACTGAAGCATAAAAACCTGCCCAAATGGATTGCAGGTGGAGTTCAGTGACGAGTAAAGACTTCAGGATTTGGCCGCAGTGATGACCTGCAGATTGCTCAGCTATAGACCCAGTTCACTTCTGGCAAGGGTAGGTGGAATCTGTCGCAGTAATGACTGACATGAAGAAGATTACCAACCTTCCACCTTCTCATGGCACAGTAATCTCTGAGTAGCAATTTTAGTTCTGGGGAGCTCTGGCATTGGGATTTGTCAGATGAACGGGCATTTTGTTTAAGGAAATGTCTGTTACTGATGGTCTCATCGTTTGGGTGATGGTTATATTCAGAGCAGGGAAAATGAACACAGTTGTGAAAACGCTTTGTTGTGTCTCTAATAGTTTGGTAGTAGTGGATCTTCCAGTTGCTCTGGTCTAGTATATCAGCTCAGATAATCTCTGCCTGAAGTTTTGAGCCCATTGCATATTACTGTTAATTACATTAACTACATTTTCTTTTCAATGGAAATTCCAGTTGCCCCTGACCTCACTAGGAAGGTAAGAGGGAAACAGTGATGTCTGGGTATAAACGAAGAGCAAGGACATAAAGCAGAGGATATCTACGTACTGAAAATCTTTGATCTTTAAATGTAAACCTAATGCTTATCGCAAGATAAGTAATAATTGCTTACCAGAACCAGATTTGCCTTCCGCTGTAGCGTGAAACTTGAGGTAATGGTAGCAGCATGAAAAATAGCTTCAAAGTTGTTAGTGGTTTGGACTCTTCTGGCTTTTCTTTGCCTGTAGAATAAGAAATGAAAGTATCATCCTTTCAAATTGCTTTGCTAAATCTCATTTCCTTTAGGATTAAACATTCCTGAATGTTTTTATGCCTCGCTGAGCTCTTTCAAATGAACATAAATTAATTCTTTAGCTCAAAATTTATACTCATGAGACCTAATCCTCCTTGCCTCTAGCATTATTGCAGTCCTGTTCATTTGTGCAAAGTGACCATAGCGTTACCCCTCTGATGTCTTACATACCTCTTTGTGTGCTTAGAGAGGTACAGAGATCACGCGTGGCACTGAGCGGGGAGAAACAAGACAGAGTTTGATCCTGCAGTGCTCTGCAGGGGCAAGTTGGATGATTAGATGCCAGACATCAGTTTCCCATGTGAATCCAGGTCACTTTTGTGCTTTGTGAGTGCAAATGCAGGCTTAACCACTAGGTACTAGCTACTCTGATCTGGCGTATCTGCACTGACTTCAGGCTAGGCAGAATGCACTTAAGACAGGAGTGGTCATACGTCATAAATACCTATACACATAGTGGCAAAATCATTACTGGCACAATGTGACTCAGCTCTCTTGAAACAATTGAGCCACCTGATTTATATCACTAATTTTTGTTCACTGGGCTGTAAACTCCTGGTAGCTGACCATGTTCGCAAGAATGGGATAGAGAAAACAGAAGTCTTGTTTTTCCTCTGCAGGAGAGGTACCCCGCTGAAAGTCTAAAGCACAAAACACTACAAATCTCTACCTGAATGCTGCAGTTCACGCAGCCAAGTTTTCATTCGGTTTTATGGACGTGCCAGGTACCACTCGACTTAGCTGGTGTGCATACTTCTGTAGATAGAGGGGGGAACGACGTCTGCTGCCCACCCTGGCTCCACTCTGTGGGACAGCTTCTGGCCAAGGTGATCGTGGGGAGCTGGGTTGTCTAGGCTGCCTTTGGAGGGGACCTCAAAAAAGCTGAGCTCTCCCTGCACGTCATTTTTGCGCACTAACTAGGCTTCCTGTGAGCTGATCTGACCAGGTGACGGGCAGCTGGTGAATTTGGTGTGGGAGAAGGTGGTTTTACAGGGCAACGTGGATACAGCTGATCAGGTTTTGAATGGCTCCCCAGTGGTGCTCTCCATTTCCAGCTCCTTGGAAGGATATTGTAACCAGCCATAATCTTTTGTGTTGTCTGGCTCTCAGTCTTGGAAAACAATTTTCGAAGGTGCCTGAGGTCAGAGAACAAGAATGTTGTGATCCACTCAGGTTTTATACTATGAGCATTTGTTTGCTTTTCTAACAGCTTACGGTATCAAACCTATATATTTGCGCAAGGACCATCCCCATAAGCAGTGCCTGTGCAGCATTCAGTGTTTGTATGGTAGCTTAGGGGAGTGAGTAGCTGCCAAAGTGCTGCATGGAGGTGACATAGATTTGGCAGAAGGTGAGTTCCTGTTTCAGCATATCTTTGTAAAGAAATCAGTGCTCAGGAAGAAGGAGGGAATGATCCATCCCAGCTCAGAGCCTGAAGCACTTGTATATTTGTTTAATAATCCATCGTTTCACATTTAATGATCAGTTATATGTCCTAGCGATGTAGCAGTACTTGAATGAGTGAGAAGGCACACCAGATAATGTGAAGGGAAAAAAAAAAGGAAAAACAGAATTTGCACTTACAGTTATTTTAGAATTAATGAACCTGTAAAATAGGCTCTCTGCTGTTTCCTTTGTGCATGCAGCTGGTATATAAACGGACTGTGCATTCTCGGTTCAGGAACAAGGCTTTCCATGTGATATAGTACAGTTCTGCAGTACTGAGGGATAATAGATAAAAACAATCCACAGTGAGATCGGATCTAGTTTGTCTTTTGCATTTGACCTGATGTTTGGCTGCTAAAGAGTCATCCTGTAATTGGCCTTAAAATTACACTCATTTCCTTTAGTGACAGGGAAACTGCTAAAGGAAGTCTCTGCCATACTCAGTTCGATTTAGATGATCATCCAAATGCACAGCTGTTTATTCAAATCTGCCCTAGAAGAGGAAGTGAGACTGCCCCAGTCGCACTGCTGTGACATTTCCAGTACTCTGGACAGGGCAGGATCTGTGCAAAAATGCTCACCCTTGCGCTGAATGTAGGGGGAAAATGTTTTAAGAAGCCAGCAAAATGTTGTGGGTTTGGTTTGTTTTTCCTCAAAGTGGCTTGATTTTGTGATTAAAATGTAAAGTTTAGACTATCTGCTATTCAAATTGGCATATGCATTTCTAACTCAGATATGGTTTTGCCTATTATGGCTCTAGATAAATCTGGAAGCAGATAAATGTAATTCCCAATGAAATAAGACAGAGGTGACCCATAATATTAAACCTCAGTGCTTTCATTCACTGGCTTCCTGTTAGATTTCACATAGTAAGTTCAGAATTTGCCAGTGACATTTATATTTATACTTATTCCCTGCTATTGGTGCATTTTTAATAGTTATAAATTCAGTAATATTCCTGTTACATCTATTATTGACTGAATGCATTCTATATTAAAAATTGATCTCCTAAACCTTCCTAGGTGAAAACCAAACAAACCCACCAGAACTAGTATCAAGTAATTGTGATTTCAATATCACAGTGGTTTTGTGGCAATTTAATTCTGTTGAGTTCAGAATTATACCTTTGGTATCATTATCCTTTTAAAAAAAAAAGAAGAAAGGAGCTATAAGAATTGTTATCATTGGTATGAAGAAATGTTCTACTGGCAGAAAAGCTCTTCCTCGCTAACCAGTTCAGGCACCTCTAAAACAGAACTGAACAGAACGGTTATTTTTAGGAAGGAACACAAAGGTACTCCAGAACTCTGAAAAATGAGGGACCACTGTTAGTACTCTGGGACTTTCTGTACCTAAGCAAAGGATTTGTGCTGTTCTTGCCAAATACTTCTATTTACTTTTAGTGTGTAGGTGATCCTTAATTTTTCTACGGTATTGGCGCAGCCCTCTTGGATTGTGCATATTAACTGACTGCAGAGAAGGCGCTGTGGTTGTAAATTAAAGAGGAGGCATTTAATCTAATAGCTCCTCTAATATTTGTTCACAGAGGAGAGGTTAATTTAAACAAAATACTAACCAAGTTTAAAAAGTGCAGCGAAACCCAGCGAACAAGCTGTGAAAGCTTTGTACCTAAAATGGTTTAAGGGTCCTTTAGGAAACTTTGGCCTGGTGCCAGCATGTGTCCTCCCCCATATTATAACTGTATTTGGAAAAAAAAAAAAAATCACTATTTGGGAGCTATATTTCTTCAGGTAATATTGGTAAAGGATGTAAAATTTCTCCTGTTTAAGCCAATGTAAGCTTGTGAAATCTGTATGCTTCTGTGAAGCGTTTATGAAAATGTGATGGCGTTGGACTCTGCCTGCAAAGGCCTTTCCGTAGTGAATGCCAGAAGTGCCACCATGTACAGGATGTATTTTTAATATTGACAAAAATGGAAAAAACCAAGCTCAGCCAAATTTGTGCTCTAGGCTTGGACTGTGAACACTGACAAACTCTCTCAGCTATGTCCAGCTGTGGAGGATGGGGAGTTTGAGAAGTGCATGGTCTGTCAGTGGCTCCTACGTGCCTCCTACTGCTTCATCTCTGAATGTCCCACAGTCATCTTCCTAAGTCTCCTGTGTGGTAAGGAGTGACAAATCTTCAGTGTAACAGAGAAAACCTGAGTTTCAGATATACCAGCACTTTTCTCCCTGCTGGTGGAGACACTATTGAGCAGCAAGTGATTCCACCTGCAGCCCAGATTTCTCTTTTCTTCTCTGTGCCCCCTGAAAGCAGAGGGAGATGGGATGGTAGGTTAAACCAGATGCTTCTCTTTTATGTGGTTAAATTAGGAGAAATGAATCTATCTTAACTGACTTCCCCAGGTATACATATGATGGTTAGTTGGGGCAGTGACTAACTATCTGTCTGCTGGTATCATAATTACAGATATCGTAATGGTGGGGTTTGTCTTGGTGTAGGAGTATGGAAGAGAGAGCCAAAGAAAATAAGTTCAGTTGACCCAAACAAGAAGGTTTTTTCTTTGTTTGATTGGAGTTTTTTAACCTGTTAAAAAGTCAACGTGTTCTGATTGTCCTGGAATATTATTCTCTGCCAAAGTCTCAATTTTGAGAATTATATGTTATTTAGTTCTTTGTCTTCTAGTTGTTTAATTTGGTAGAGTTCCAGCTTGCAAACAATTTCCTTGCTAGAGTTGTTTACTTTATGAATTATATAAGGAAAAAGAAATCCTTCAGCCCTGAATTTAAATGCCCTCCCTTGGTACTGCGTCTCTTGTGGGCAGTGGCACCATTTCTGCAAGAGAAGGAATGAATGCTTGCGCGGTCTTGACTTTAGAACTAGCAATATCTCACCCTGATAAAGTGCCTTGAGAATACAATGGGATAGGCTGACACATGTACCATAACATATCAAATTGATAGAGCCAGGACAAATACTTTAGAATGCCACTGTGTGTTAATGTATCAGCAGTGAATGACTGCACTTCCCCCCTCCTTGAATTTCAGTAAAGAATTTCTATTTTCCTGAAGGGCCTCTCTCTTAATAACAGGGTCAACTGAGACTGATAAATAAGCAAGCAAAACCACAAGTCAGATGGTGCCAGGCTGCAGTCTGCATCTCCCGCATGTGATCCCAACAGCCTCAGCCAGCCAGCAGGCAATTACCCTTCCCAACAGCGAGGCACCTCCAGGGTGCTCGGTCTGCTGTGATCATTTATCAGCTCCAGGTTGAAAAATTCATCACTGTAACTGAAATTCTTCTTTTGTTCTGCTTCCCTGAAGTACAAGGTCAGCCCTTAACGTGGGGATAGCAGCACCTCTCCCCACCAGAACTTTATCAATCTTGGTAAAATATTTCTCTGCTGTTTTGTCTTAATAACATGCACTGAGCACATAATACAAGGAGAGTTACTTCTGTCATACCACAAAGTTAATAAAAAACCTTGTACAAAATTCTAACAGCATGTAACAAGTTCTCATACACATACATATATATTTCTGTTGTTTTTTACAAATGCTGAAACGCAGAGTATGGCAACATCCGTTGACGACTACTGCAGTTAAACAGCAAGCTGATTATCCCCAACAGCGCGGACATGGGGAGCAGCGGGTTGGGCTCTGCGGGTAAAGGGCTGTGGGAGAAAATGGCCATTCTCTTTAATATCACAACCAAATACTTGGACTTTGACCATTACCTTGATGATCAGTACCCTGCTCCTCTTCTGTACAGCCTCGTGCTCTTTGCCCGCATCGTATTACATACACTCATGCGTATACAACTGCTGCAAGGCTTTCTGTTGAGGTGACAAGTTTTACAGCTACAGTCTGCATATTGCCAAGTCCACCGGGGTGAGTTTGAGGGTGCTGTGATCGTTACAGAATTGAGAGGTTGTGTAGTTTAGACAAAATTAAATCATAACTGTCTTTCACAGAATGAACTTTCCTCTTACTGCTGAAATTACTAGCTGGGCTGCCAGGCACACTGCCACCGAGGAGCAGAAATTCCTTAGGCCTCCACCGGTGCTTCGTTTATATCTGGCCTAACAGGCGGAATGGAGTCTGGCCTGCAAAGTTATCATTATAATGTCAATGTAAATATAATCACATTTTCTCCAGCAATGCAATTAGTGCCACTAGGAAACAAAATCATTTTAGGTTTCTCCTGCAGCGTTTGTATGAGCTTGTGGTCTAACTGGCAACCAGGGAAATTTGGCCTTTGTGCGCAAATAATGTAACACTATGCTTTCCATTTCGAGATGAAATTACTACTAGTGGAATTTATGCCATAGGAAACGAATTTTTGTTGCTGAGTCTTTTGGTGGTTCGGGCTGCTTTGTCTCACTGCATGAAGATAGTTACATGACTATGTAGATACACAGCCAGAGATCTGTCTCCGAGTGGTTTGGGATGTCTTTTTAGGGAAGTTAGTGTGAAAGACGTGATGATGATGTGATTCATTATGATGAGTGCTGTTTTATGGAAAAGATGCTGAGCCTCCTGGTGCCTATTCCCTGAACGCACTGGTTTTGTAAGACTCTGGGTATGGATGAGGGGTCTCAGCTGACAGTTCACCAATTTTCACCTGCACTGACACAACCTCTGGGAGCGCTCTGAATGCAAACTGCTCTGTCTCTGCTGGGAGCGCTCAGTAGTAAGCCCTGGGATGCTGCTCCCTGCAACTCCAGACAGGGTGTGCTAAAGATTTCCTGGCAGGCCATGTGTCCGCATTTTTCCTGGGAATAAGAAAGGGGAAGGGCTAGTTAAGCGTAGGCTTGTATTTTCTGTTGTAGTGCACAGGTCAGTTAGGAAATAATTGAATTGCTGTAGCTTCCTGCAGTGTTTCTTGTGCATCAGGGGATTCACTTTTCCCTTAGTATCACAGAAAATGTGGTATTATCTGAAGAGTGATGGTGAAGAGCTAATACTCTCTTTTCAAATTGTTCTTCCTGTGCCAACATTGTAGTGGACTAAACTGTTCTCAAGAATGTTTACAAATGAGAGAAAAATCAACAAACTGAAGCAAATTTTTCTTACGTGTAGCCATAGGACTCTTTGGGGGAAAAAAAAAAAGTCACATGGTAAGCATTTCAGCTGCTGCTTTAGCATTGTCCAACTGCAGTGAGTTAGAGCAAAGCCTTGCCTGCATTTCGAGGAAAGCAGGAGGAAATTTGTGCTCAGTCTTGCCCAGCAGCTGGATTCTGTCTAGCCCTTGCACACCCGTATTTGGTAGTAAGGAAGGGTACAGGTAAGGTGAGGGTAGGTTGGCATTTTAGTTCAGATCAGAAGTGCTCTTCTGAAGCACATCTCCTGATTTCTCCTTACTGTGCTTTTTCTCACACCACAGGTCACAGCATACAAACTGAGCTTTTGCATGAAACTGGCATTGGAAAGGTTCTCCAGAAGGACAATTCTGTGCTCCAGCCAGTCAGCACATGGACCAGACTGTGAAAAAAACCAACCACATGTACACTGTGAATGCAGGGTCTTCATTACCAGCTGTAGCTCTGTTCCCATTTGGCTGTTCAGCTTTCTAAGGTAGTTACAGCCATCTGATGCCCAGAATTCATCAGCAGGTAAAAAATCGTTACTGCATTACAGACTGCTGGTTTTGCTAGTAAAATTGTTTCAAGTAAGAGCTGGAAACCCTAAAATAATACATTGCTTATCCCAAATAAATTGTTCTCATGATTTAAACTCGAGGCTTTCAAATTGCTAGCACAGTTGTTTTTCTTCCTCAGCTGGAGAAGCAGCTCTGCTTTGGAGACTCTACTACCATATGCAGGTTAAAGAGAAAAGAATCTCTTTTCCACTCTGACTTCCTTGCCAAGTGTGCTTATTTGTTCCTCATAGAATGAATCTTGGCTTTAATTACTTTTATACTCATTACATGCTTTTAATCTATGGTTTAGTGATTTATTAGTTACAGCTGCAGTGAGCAAGGCAAGGGGAAGTGCATCCCTTTGTAGATGGCCGCTGTAGGTCCTTTTTAAATCCTACCAAGCCTTACGAGTTAAGGCCTAACTAGTTTATAGGCTTTGAATAAATGAGTGCATTTCAGTCTTTAAGGACATCACTGCCATCTCCCCATTAGGTACATAACACTCCCATTGTTACTCTAACCACTTTAGAAGTTAAAAAAAAAATCTTGAATGTAAAGCCCAAAAAACTTGTCACAGAAAACTTCAGGTCATATACCGTTTCCCTCTTGCTTCTCTGTTGCTGTGAAATTGCAAGTGGGTCAGATTCCTAAAGTCAGGATAGGATAAATTAACGGACTTTCTAGGTATCTGGATTTAAAGTTTTAGTTGGACCGATTTCTAGTACGTGAAAATCGTACACTTGTATCGCTCTTCCCTTCTGCGCATTGGAAAATGACAGCATTAAAGAATTAGTCCCCGGAGCATTATTATCCACTTCCAACTGATGGGATGCAAAGAGGCTTGACAACTTCTCCAATACTCTGTGGTAAAGCTGGGAAAGGAACGCAGATGTCCTAGTTCCTCATCCTGTCCCTGAACCACAAACCACATGTCCTTGCCTTATTAGCGACAATCACAGCACATGAAAACAGACTATTTATATCTAAATATTTCATCTGTTCTCACTCATTTGCTAACTCACCAATGTAATTACGTTGGCAAGGCGACAATATCTTTTTTCCCAGTAAGCGCAAACAGATTGTTAGGTTTTCTACTGAGATACAGGCTGCAGAAGAAGAGGTCCCCAAACTACCTGAGATCAAAAGGACTGTGTTTGCATTGAAACATCCTTGGTAATGAAGCAATGAGAGAGATGATTTCTTACATCTTCCTCGTTTGACTCCGACAGCTGTATTACAAGCACTGATCAAGAAAGGTTAAGGTTTCAAAGAGTATCCACCCAGCATGAGTCAAACCAAAGAGGAAAAAACCCCACAATAAAAAAGGGTCTTTGGAAAGGTCTGGTTTTGCAATCAGTTCTCTTCTTGCTCAGCGTTCCTGGAGACAGTGCAGGGGATGAGCCTGTCTCTTCTGTGCATCCCCAGCTGGGTGACTCTAGCCCTGGAGCAAGTTCCCTGCTTGGAACCCCGAAGCCCAGGCAAGTGTGGGAAAAACCCTTTAGGAGGTGGCTACGGGCAGGGCTCGGGGGTGCTGGAGGCTTTGGCTGGGTATTGCAGCTCAATTCCCATTGCTCGCACACCACTAAGAATGGGAATGCTGTGACCACACAGCTGGAGCCAACTTGCTGTGGAAAGGCTTGCAAGCCTGCAAACGAGAGAGACGGGGTGTCTGCAGAGCACAGGTTTAATGATAACAGGGTTGAAATGAGCAGGGTATTTAGCTGGCAGCTTTAGCTGAGGTTGTACTTGAACAAGCAAACAGAGCATTGCCAGCTATTTGATATGCTGGGTGTTTGTTTTGTACAAACCAGGGAGAAAACGGAGGAGGCTGTAAGCACAAAAACTTGCAGTGGTTGAAGGTCTTAAACTGGATCCGTAATGTGAAGAACAAATTGATTAAGGTAAGCTAACAGATGTAAAGAAATGTAATTCTTCCATGCGAATACCAACCGAGTGAGTTGTATGAGTTTGGGAGTTGGTTGTAAGGCTGTAGCCAGATCTATTTCCAAGTCTTTTCCAAACACGCTGTTCACAGTTGTGTGTACAAGTTAATCAAGCAACATTTAACAGAGCTTGGAGTTTGCACAACAAACAGCTTTGGACAGAAAAATATGAATGTTTGTGCACAATAAATCTGAGATGCGCATTTCATAAATATTGTTACAAGTTGTCCAAGTGATTACGTAGTCTCTGATTAGAAAAAAATCATGTTTTTAGTCTGCTGACCATGTGCTTCCAAATGTAACCCTAAAAAATCTCCCAAGTGGGGGAACACAACTAGTTGTATTTGAGAACTGGAGGGCAAAGGCAGCTAAAGAGCACTATGTTTTCATGTGTTACTAAGTCAGAAACACTCTGCTGTACGTGTGCTTTTTTTTTCCTTGTCCAGTATTTGGCAACTCAGTACACCCCCAATACAGTCCTGAAGCCCTTTGCTGTGTAACACCACAAGTGACGTGGGCACTGAACCCTTTGCATGGCTCTGGGGCTGCACGGGAATTATTTCCTGCACTGTGCAAAGGAAGATGCCTTCAGGTTTTGTGAAATGATAACAACTAAGGAAAAGGCGGCCTCCCCTAGTTCTAGCAATCCTATCCCTCCCACTGGGCTTTCCCAGAGGTGGCAGAGTTGAAACTCCCAGGTTTTATTTTCAGAACATGGTCTTTTCTCATTTTGCAAATTTAAAGTAAACAATTCTTGGTTCCCATGTATTATTCAAGTGGGGAGAGGTGGGTATCCAGTGCATACATAACCAAACATCCAGCCTGCACCAGACAACCTTCTCAAATCACTTGAGAAATTTCCCTGCTGCTGTTGTTATCATTCTCTGTTCACTTCCTCCAATTATTTAACACTTCAAACATTGTATCCCATGTTTACCCCACAGCTGTGGGGTGAAGCAAGCAAGAGCTGTATTCCTTCAAGCTCCCTTGGACAGTGCTTGCTCACAGGAGAAGAGATATCTGCACAGATGTTGCTGGTATCACATTATTACAGAAATAACTTGTTGAAAGTAAATTTGTTTTCAAACCTTTCAGTGAGAAAAGGTCAGTTTCAGACAGAGGAATTAATGATTTTTAAACTGCCTGTCATGCTCTTTCTTTGCTGGCATGTAAACTCAGTATTGGTGTTTCAAGCTGTAAGTAGTAACGTTGAGGATAGTTCGGTTACTGCCAAAACATTTGCATGAAACTGCTGTTCGGATCAGATTACCTCAAACTGCAAGGCATGCAGGCATTCCAAGTTACTCAACTTGCAGAGATTGTTGCTTATTGAAATTACATAGTAGAAACCACCAAAACACCAGGCTTCAGATTCACAAGAATGGCAAAAATAGCTCTTAAAAGGAATTCTTCTCCTTAAATGCACTACTGTAACAGACACAGGATTTGACTCTATTTAAACCAGTGTTTTCCTACCAGAAAAGCCCAGCTTCGCACTCCTTCAGGCAGAGTGACTGGTTCTGACTGTTCTTCCCGTAACACTTGGAACACAAACAGCACCGCTGAAAGAGAACAGTGGCATGGAAGTGATGCATTAGGAAACTGAAGCACAACGGGTGAAGAGCTGTGACTATCTGTGGAGTGACAGATGGAAAATATAAGTTCAAAAGGTGCAGTAAACTGTAAGACCTGGTCAGTGCTGGTAGGATCCTGTTAACTGCTCTTGTTAGTTTATAGCTCACATTTAACTTTCAGCAACACACCAGTTATGAAAAAGCCTCAAAAACATCACCAACAAGAGGACTGGGCAATACTGTGAGTTTGAAGTCCTTGGTGAATCATCATTCAGGGTGTTCTGATGTGTTTGCCTTTGCTTAATATTCTGAATAGCATTACTGCTGCCTTTCAATAAGGGTTCTGTTGCAATGAAAGAATATACAGCCACGTTAAAGATGTCCCTAAAGTACTGTGGTTCCCTAAAAGAACCATAAAGGTAATTTTCCAGGAATCACAGGAGGGGACGTTTCTCTTTGGCAGAGAGGGGATGGACAGAGGAAAACACTATAATGCAGACAAAACTTGAAGCAATAAAACCAAAAACTTCTACCTCTGCTGTCAGAAAAGAATTGACAAAGAAAACTGAGGGCTGTAGAAAGAGTTCACCTCTGAGGAATATTGAGTGTGGCGCTGGAGTGGTGTCCTTTGCCCTTTTGGTCACTGCAGATTGGAGATTGACATCTAAAATTTGTGTGCTTTTTCCGTGCAAGTTTGTAGTTGATTTGTTCTCATTCCTTTGGTGAAATAACCTGAAAAGCAACAAGAAAGCAATGGGATAAGACAGGTTCCCCAGATGTCATGAGAAGTGCTCGCTGGCTGTTTGTAAAAGGAAATATGTGCTTTTTTCATATGTTTTATCGTGGCATAAAACCATAGTGGTTTCAGAATCAACTTGATAAAAAGATATTCTGTACTGGTGAGTGTCCCATGTCTAAGAAGTTGTAGATAAGGCATCCTGTCTAGAACAACCTGATATGCTTCAATGGGAAAGGGAAAAGAAATTTAAGAAATAACCATATTGGGAGGGATTAAATACTGATGACCTCTTCAGAGGCTCTGCTTTTTTCACTTTCTCTTTTCATGTGCCTGTAGTGGCAGCTACGTAAGTGGAATATGAGGCAGAATGTCCACAAGCATACGCAGTGCACACACATTTCAAAACGATCTATAATATCTACTTGCTGTTGCATTCAGATGAAGTACTTTTTCTTTAAAAGAATGAAGGATTTTGGTTTGCATGTCTTGAAGAGAGGAAAATAACCAGTTCCCCTTCCGTTTCACAAAATCAGACCAGTTATGATGCTATTAGTAATTACATTCTTTAACCCTAGCAGACAGAAGCAATGAGTAATGCTACAAATCACACAGGGCAACATGGTATTGGCTTTTAAAAATTAATACAAGATTCTTCTGTCACCTAAGATGGACGTGAATTCTTGTCAAGCCGTGATTTTGAGAAATGGGCTAAAGCTGAAATAGCTCTTTAAAAACAGACTATTTTGTAACCTGAGATTTTCTTCATAACTTCTTAATTCAACTCTTTCTGAACAGGCCTGTCTTTTGTAATGCCACACACTTTTGGCAGAGTTCATAGTTACCTTCTATGTTTTCGATGATACTTTCATTAACTGAAGAGATGTTCACCTCCTCAAACACAGGTACAAAAAACATGTCCAGAGCCAATGATCTGAGGGTGCTTGAAGCAGTGCTGAAGGAGCTGACTGCCACATCACACCTCACTATGGGGAGAACTTTAGACGTGGTAGGTATGGCAGCGCTCTTGACATCACCCAGGAGAAGAAGGCACAAGGTTTCCCACATTGTCTCCTTTCTTCCAAACTCTGGCAGCTTCCAGGAGGGAGAGTTAGCTCTTCATTCTCCACCTTAAAAAGAAATCTAAATTATGGCTCTGATTCAGTAGGGCTTTCAACACCTAGGTTAAATCACCAGATGAGCTCCAGTCAGCACAGAAAGTGTGTGGGCAGTGTGAATGATACAGGCACATACGTAAGTATTCTGCTGAATGAAGCTTTAAGTTGTGTTTGGAAAACTTGCAGTTAGATAAAGACGAACACAGTAATTCCTTTATTCCCCTTCTACTTTCAGTAGTATTTAAATACATTTTTCTTACGATAGGGGTCTGTGAAAAGCTGTACTATTGTACATAAAAATACATAAATGTGGATTAAAGATTTGGAAATAAATTTCGCAGGGGACCTCTTCCAGTCTAGACTCTATTGACATATCCTGCCAATTTGTTCGTCTGGTGAACGTAACATTTGATACTGCAGGCAGCGTAAAGAGCTTTGATAAGCTTGCTGCTTCCTGCAGCACTCTGTGCTCACAATGTACTTTTAAAGTACAACTGGTAGACGTTAGCTTTCTGTTCACCAGCAGTGGAGGTTATCCAGTGAATTGACAGCATTCAGAGAAGGGTAGCTATGTTGCTTGTGCTTGCTGTTTTCTGGCAACACCAGGATGGAGTATCGGCTAATGGGAGCTCTGTAGAAATAACGTGCTTAAATCCAGGGCAGACAGGCAGTGTTTCCAAAGTCACAGGATGGACCCAGCAACCCGTGGCCCTGGTTACGGATGGATACTACAGACAAAAGTTTAAAAAAAAAAAAAAGCAGTAGTGAGCTTGGAGATCGCCTAAGTGCCCTGGCACAGAATCTCATCCTGAATCTGTGTTGACGGGTGTATCCATGGTAGGCAGCGTTATTGGAGAGGTCTTCACACCTTTCAGACAGAAGCGTAGGGAAGAGGGTGCGCCTTCCCAAAGTGTTCAATGGCCATCCCAGGACAGGCTTTTTCACAGGCTCTTTCTTTGTCACCGCTTCCTCCCCTCGCCACCTCCCCAACTCTTCTTTAAAAACTTTTTTTTTTCAAACTGTGCAGTTTTCACAAAAAGGTTATTCTACCCTTTCCATGCTTAGAACCTTCCTCATTCTTACTCAACCATTTTCCATAAGTACCTTTAAAAATCACATTTTTTCCCAATGTTGTGGGATGCTTCCTCAAAAGTGATATACTAGAAGGTGCAAAGCAATCCTGCCAGCAGCTCTTAACAAGTTGCTCTGTCTTCAGGTAGGGCTTGCTTTTAACTTCCAGAAGTTAAAATTGGGCAAGTCCTAAGTCCTTGAAGAGACAGTAGAACAATAAATGTCTCAAGACTGTCTAATATCCTGAAATCCCTTATAGCAGGAAGTTCCAGGACATACGCAATATTCAGTGCTATCTTCTCTGCATCGTCCCCACTCTGCATGTTTCCATGTGTTTTCATGCTTTTTGTGTTTTCACCTTGTGCCTTTATCCCATAGTAGATTATTCTCAACCTTAAAATCCCCTGATAAGACAAGGCACCTTTGAGTTGATACTTCTGTGCTAACACGTTCTCGCAGAATTTACTCTCTACATGGTGGATAGATACATGCTGCTGAACTGGTAGGATCTGATTGTGATCTTGCTCATGACCTCAGTCTTCACCTTTGGTGGCTGTTTATACTGGTACCAACAAACTGGAGACTTTGGATATGGACTGCTGGAGACAAAAGCCGAATGTAAGAAATAAAAGGCATTTCCACCAGAAAGATTCCAGTAACTAAGCTGATCTGCACGGTGTGACGCTGACTCATTAATGGTACTTCTTGCAGCACCTTTATTGCTTTGGTGAAACACACAATGCAGCTGTAAAATTAATCCACAGGCATAATATGGGACAACAGGCACATGTGGCTCTTTTTCAGTTTTAAATTTTCTTCCTTCCAGTTATTACTGGGCCCATTCTAGTGCCCACAACTAGATATGAAGATTTGTGCTCAAATCTTGCCATTTTAGATTAATTTGTAAGTTATGCTGTTTTCTGAAAATACTATTTTTTCCTACAAGTTAGATATTTTAAATGCCTTCATTAGCCCAGATATTTTAGTTTGAAAAAGAAAGGCAAAGATATTTGGAACTCAAATTAAAAAAATTACCTGGGAATAGGGGAAATCTAGGAAAACTGACTCCTGTTCTCCTATTTGATCCTGACAAATCAAACATTGTGCTAAAAAGTTATTGAAACCAGCTGTTGGAATAATCAGATCATAATTTACACAGGGATGTGTATCTAGTGAATTATTTAAGATCTGAGATGCTGCCACAGGGAGCAAAGGTGCTCAAGAGAGCTGGTTTTTGAAGAAAACTTACTGAAAGCTGAGGACCAAACTGACCCTTGCACAGGAAGACAGGGAATTACAGCAGAGGTCCTCTTGGCTAAGCAAGGAGCTTTTTAGTGGTCTGAAATGGAAATAAGACTGTACAAGAAGCAGAAGCAAGGGTACTGCCTGTTGAAATGGGGAAGGCCAAAGCCAAGTTGGAGCTAAAACTTGGTAACAAGGGGCCTCCGCAAGATGCTCATAGCAAAAGGACCAGGAGCTTTTCCTGCAGACTGGTTAGAAGTTTACTGGGTGGAGTTTCAATGAAGATCTAAACTCTGTTTCACAGACATTACCTGGGCACTCTACTACACGGACTCTGGTGCATGGACTTGTTTCTGCTCAGAGAACGCCATGAGAAGAACGGACGAAACAGAAGTTCACTTTTTTAGTTCTGTGTGTTTCTGGAGTATCCATCATTGAATAATTTTGTGCTGTCCATGCATTTAGAGAAATGTCTCCCCTGGTTGTGCACAGGCAGTTCTACTTTGAATGTATGACGATTCCTCTGAGTTGGTGTTCATCATCCCCCGAAATCACAGCAGTATCCTTTAGCACAGTGTCTCACAGCTCTCCTTGGTTATACCGATGTCACACAGTGGGTAACGGTTAGACATGGACTCTGCAATTTGACTGCAGTTAAATTAGGAGCATCTGAGCTGAAGGTACTGAAAGCCATTTTGTCTCGCACTTGCCCCAAGGCAAGCAGCTCATTTTTGAACTTAGTTCTGTGCAGTTCATGAGGATTCCCACATTGTGGGGATGCTGTGACAGCTAACAGAGCCAATTTGAAACTAGCCTTGTTAAGTTTATATGCTACATGCCTTGAAGTTTATGGAGACCAGGCCAGTCATCCGCAAGACAAGCCATCTCTGTTTGGAATGTGTCTTTACACTGTCTCTCTCCTCTGTGTAATAAATGGAGTTCAAAGCTGTCATACAGCTGTAACCCAGTTGTGTCAACTGTTGTTCAGATTAAGCATCCAGACCTAATTAGGGTGATTTTCTGTGAAGAACCTATTACAGTGTGCCACTGATTAATGTGGCACTTGCTAAGCAATACCAGTTCTGCTTTGAAACTGGTCTGCAATAGTGGAAAAAATTCCTTCTTTTCCAGGATGTCTCTCAGTACTGCACTAATTTTGTCAACGTGGTCCATAAACAGGCCATACTTCAAATTCTGCTGTGGGGTAAAGGGGCACTGTGAAATAGTTTTCATGGAGAATCTGTAATTTAGACTACCTGTAGTCTCATTAACCATAATTACTGTAGACTACATGAGTAATGTCTGAGCTTATAAGCTGGCAAACGAATTAATGCTGTCTATTCAAAGTCTGTTGGGAAGGTCTGGTTTGCTTCTGCTTCTGCCAAATGAAAAGTGAGATGTGGTGATCTGTGGATTTTGTAGAATTCTTTTTAGGATGTTTTTCATACTCCGCACATGGTGTAATAACACAAAAAGCCTCCAGGCATGTAACTGCATTCTGTCTTGGTATATAGAGAGCTACAGAAGTACCAGGACAGTAGATAGCGGTCCAGTCATACGCAAAGGCTGGCCTGCCCATGGCCTCGGAGACAGCTTCACCCATCAGCCTGAGTTCTGTCCTTCAAGTCCTGTTAAGTTTGGTTCATCTCCCCTTGCTGTTGTATCTCTGTCTGCAGAACCTCTAAGGACAGAGATTTCCTGGGATGTGACTTTTAGCAGTACCCTGGGACGCCTTGGCATGGTGGGCTGGTAAGCTTCATTTTCAGTTGTATTTCTTGGGGGGGTTGGCTGTGTGATGGTTGGATCTATGAGGAGATGTCCTTGCTTCCCTGCTGTCCTCTTCCATTCCCCTTTCACTCAGCTCCCAAGCTACAGCTCCCTTGCACTGCCTAGATGAGCCCACCGCTGGGGTGACTGCCCCCCATCTTCTCTCAGGTGGCCTTTAGTCAACAGAAATCCAAAGAGTGTCACTGGTTTTGCTTTGCCACCTTCCCTCTGGTCAATGGGACTCTTTTATTGCATTGGGGTGATGTTATCATTACATTTTTTTTAATTAGCCGGAAACCTGGCAGCAAGTTGAGTGCTAGTAACTACTATGATACAAGAAATTGAAGAAAAAGAAAAAAAAACAACCCAAAAAACCACTGAAAAACAGTGTAAACCTAGTATTTTTGTCAGTGGGTATATTCAGACCTTTTTAAGGTGTGTTTCATTTTCCCATGGGCTGCGTACAGTTGAGAGCTGAAGAGAAGAAACTACAAAAGTTTTGTGATTTGTACCATGTTTCTGGTGAATAAATGAGCAAGTTTGCGTATGGTCCAGAAGGAAACAAACAAGTGATATTACGGAAACACTGTATTTACCTTGTGAAATGAGCAATACTGCAATGAATCCCTTCCTGCAAAGGGGCCTCTGTGAAACCCTGAGCTCTTCCTTTCTTTTCCATCTCCTTATGTGCTTTTTAAACTATACCCCTGCAAAACTGAAAAAATCCTATATTCTTCCAGTGACCTTAATTTGCAGAAAGACAAATCTATTGCCTTCGAAGAGTATGTGAACACAACAGCTTTGTAAATTGTGGCTCTTCTCCCTCCCAATTCAAAAGAAATATCTGTAAACCAGTGTCGTGATTGTCTTATGGCAGCATATTGGGAAAATACCCTGTGTTTTTGCTGTCCTGAAAAGCTGGTTTCTTCCTTGCAGACTCTATGCTAATGTTTAATCCTCCAATCATCAACCTCAAAGGCAGGTTCTCAGAGGTGGCCCAAGCCATATTCCTGCCTCTCCTGTTCTTGTGGATAGCATTGCTCTGAGTAAGCATCTTGTATATGGACTAGAACATCCATGGGGCTACTTTAATTTTTGTCATCAAAATAGCAAGGTCAGGATTAAGAAATCGGCTGCCTCTCACCTCTGCCTCTCCCCAAAATGCTGCCTGTGTTGTTCAACCATGTGAATCTCCCAGAAAGGAAGAGGAGCTTGAATAAAGCCTGTAGCTACAGAATCAGGTGTTGGTCTCTTCTTAATAATACAGCATCCTTGTAGCAGCTTTAGAGACTTGTCTCTTAGAGAACCTGGCACGTGATCACTGGCCTCAAAACAAACCCTCAAAACACCAAAGAAACCTATTCTTTCGGAAATACATGTTTCTGTACCTGGACGCCATGATCTCGTCAAGTGGTAGAGATGCACAAGTTTTCTTTAGTAGGAGTGTGATGTGGCTTGCTAGGAATAACCTTTATGTGTCTGTGTGTATAGGCATTAATACTTCCCACCTTTATAAGCTTCTCTGGGAAGCTGGCTTCCTCCGGCTGATAGCAAGTTTCCATTAAAATCTGCTTGTACTATAAATGCAGAGGAGAATTGTCAAAGAGAAATTCCTTCCAGACAATGGATAATCATTACCCACTATGAATTACCTAATTATCTTTGGGGGGGGGGGTTTATTGTGTGGAAAAAGAAACGTGGAGTTTTCTTGCCAAATCCCTCAGAAGTGGTCTAAATGCTCATTGTCTGGCGGAGATCACAGATTCAGACTGTTGTCCCATTGTCCAGCACTGGTGCATGCAATAGCTTGGCCTCATAAAACAGACATTTAACTGAGCAGAGCCAATTAGCCCCTCCATCGTGGCCCCTGTCCACAATAGAATAAACAGCTGATGTTCCCTTAACTTGAAACAATAGGAGGACACGCATGGGCTGTGTGACTCTTGCAGGCAGAGTAATGCTTTCCAGAGTGGGACCGTGAGAAAGTAATGCCTGTAAATGGCCTTTCGGTGGGTAAACTCCTGAACAGTCTTTTATAACGTGAACTCATCAGTCAGCTCTGCCTGTGGATGCAGTTTTCTTTAGAAAATCTCAGTTCAACTGCAACATGCCAGTTTTTAGTGGTAAACCATTCTGCTGAATGATATTCTGTCTCAGCGCCGTATTCAGCAGCATCTTTTCCCTCCAACACTCTTTTACATTCCTTACCATGCGTGTACCTCTTCCTAATGATCTCGGAATAGCAATAGCCACCAGTGGTAGCGTGGCAAGAACTGAATGTTGCTCCCAACAATGGCAGTGAGACTTCATTTAAGAATCGGATGCTGAGAAAATTCAAGAGAAGCTGATGAGCTCAAATTCAGGCCTTCCATATGAATCTAGCAATTTACTTCCTTTTGACTGCTTTCTCCTCCACCTAGTTGCCACCACATCTAATCACTGGGTACCCAGAACCTAGCTAGAGCTCCCGCTAGCAACAAGACTGTGTTTTTAAAAAATTGCCTCTCTTCAAAGTCAGTGTACAGCATCTTCCTGCCCAGAATGTTTTCCAAGCAGTTCCAGGCAATAGTTCATCACTTGCAAGTATGAAACTCTTTGAAACAGAGGCCTTTGCGAACTGCAAGGCAAAGGTGCCATTAACTTTGGGAAAACAATGCACAATAAATAAAACCATTTACTTCATTCAGTACCTTTGGCAGTGGTCTCCTGACTTGGTCACCAGGAAATTCACAGCATCCTGGAGGCATACATACCTTCTGAGCATCATTTCTCCTTCCATATCTGCTGAATTTCCCTGTAGTTTAGCGCTGTTTGAACAGCATAGCTCCAGAGATCTGTCTCCTGCCTGGGAGGGCTGGTTTCCAGCCCCCTGCGAATCGGTGTTCTGTCGTTTTCTGAATCTCCTTCCTCAGAACCAATCTGAATATTTTATTTCATGGCTGGGCAAAAGAGTTTTCAGTGAAGATCACAGAATGGTTTGGGTTGGAAGGGATTTTTAAGTCATCCAGTTCAACCCCCAAGATGTCTCACTTCTGCTGCTGTTACCATGGTTTGCATGAAAAAAAAAAAAAACCACCTTTCCTTTGTTCAACTTCATCATGTATCTGTTTCTCCATCAACTCCACTGGTTTCTTTTGCAAGAGCTCTCCCAGAGAAGTCATCCCAGTAGAGGATGCTAAGAAGACTGGTAGAGCTTTGTGGTCATTGAAGTGTAGTGATGATGTCTCCCCAAAGTACCACTGGAAGACTGAGGAGTGAAAGTCCAAGGAGGACCACATTTTTTATTGATGAACAGATGATACCAGGATTCTGGTAATATCATCTCTCTGGATTATCTGTCCATCCAGTGATCTGGGTAAACCAGCGGAACAGATTAACCAGTTTTCTGGGCATTCTTCTCTTGCTCACCAATAGATGGGAGCAGAGATTGCTAATGAAATTTTCAGACTACAGCGCTTGCAGTTTTTTGAAGACTACAAGGAGAAAAAAAAAGTCAAACCACGATGATACAATTCATTCATGTGTCCACAGGGAGAAGAATATTGTTTCATTTAGTACCATAGAAATGAAGTTTGTAATGGGAGTCACATGGAAACCAGGAGTCAGCACTCTTGAGTTCTTTAACCTTGGAAATTTCTGGTTTGGTATCTAGTGCTGGTCAAAGGTATTTAATATGTTTACAACCTCTTATTGTTATTTCCTAGATATGAGTGTTTTGCTTGGATCTAAGCTTTTACAAAAGCAAATAAACATGTCCTAAACTTTCACTCGTTTCTCTACTGATACGAAAGAGGAAAAGTTGTCCAGATGTAAATAGCCAAGCCTCTTAATGAGATGATCAGTGAATTGATTCTTGCATTATAAGCATTTAAATTAAAATATGGCTCTTAGCACTCTGCACTTCTAACCTGTATAGCAGGATCCAGGCATCTAATATAGAAGCCAGATAAACAACTTCAGCAATTCAGCAGAGGTCCCTGGCCTTTGACCTCTCTTGTTCATCAGAGGCAAGTCAAATGCTTTGTTAAACGGTATTAATCGCAAATGGCACTTCTCTAGGGCCAGAGGCGTCACAAAGAGTTTGCCACTAGCACGAAGCAAAGTCTCATGTGTGTATTCTCTTCAACAGGAGGCTGACTCGGCTCTACTGGAGGTGAGGAGAGTCTGATTTGCTGCTCTCTGCATGAAACTTGGAAATGGCAGTGGAGAACCTATACAGCTACTACCTGCATGACACTGTACTGTGTTGCTCTTCATCATCTCGGGCTTAGCAGCTCTGCTAGCTCCTGCCCTGCACTTCCGGCTCCCTGTGAGTGTTGTCCTTAACTGCACATGCTTAACTGAAGTGTGCAGGTTAGGCCTCCTTTGAGCTGTCTGAGAGAGGCGACTGGAGAGACCTGGCTTAGCTGTGCTGAGCTGCCTCCTGGCACTGCCTCATTGCACTGAGTACAGGTGGGGTCGGGCATAGCAGATGCTTGGGGAGCTTAGCCCAGTGCCGTGGTGAGGCAGGATGAACCTGGGACAAACAGCTTGATTTCTGCATGTATTTGAAGACAAAGCTGCAGCTACACCTGCGGGGATTTTTTTAAATCCCTGGTGATTGACTATATTGACAGAGGTCCTGAGTTACTGACTCAGGGAACTGCCAAACCTTTCCATGATCCTGTGCCATTTAACTAGAAAATGCTCTTTTTAAAAAAAACCTATTTACTGAGATTAATTTGAGTAGCTTGGGGTTTGTTTCTTAGGGGGATTTTTGGTTAATTCTCTCCATTCATATCTAAGTATTTTGCACAAGCACAGTGGGAATACAGGTTAAGTGCCCCTAGGGCTGCCTGTGAAGTCAAAGTTTGATGAGATAGACAGTAAAGTTAACCCATCATTTTCCCTAGTACCTCTTATTCTTAGCTCATCTTCCAGTCTCCAGACGGGCTCTAAGCAAAATAAATGTTCTGCTGGCAAGAAGAAATGACAACAGTAGTTGGTTTCCCCTTAAATGAGGTCCTGAAGTTACTAATTTCAAGGGTCTAAACATGATGCATCACATTTTGTCAGTACTCAAACTGGTGTCAAGCCACTGTAACTCCAGTGACCTCCATGGACCTCCTCCTGTTCTGCAACACCGTGAGGTTAAAGTTTTATCGGTGTTATCATTTATGCTGATCTAAACTGACATATTAAAATAAGCAGAATCGTTTGCTTTGGCTTCATGGATTTCACATTTTTCTAGCTCTGCATTTAGATTATCAGCAGCTCAGCTCGTTTCCCGGGTAAACACTGAATACGTGCTCAGGAAAAGTTTGGGTTGATACATGCTAGTGAGGCGTGTTGCTAGTCAGAGCTCTCCCATTTGTTTCAGCTTGGCCAACAACAAATGTGCGGGAAGTTCCTCAAGGGAAAGAAAACCTCTCTCCTGCTAGCTGGTGAGTACGTGCTTTTGGGACATGGACTGATCTACTAAGGCCAGTATACGCGATAGATATTTTTGTTCTCCTCAGAATTTTCCATGAGGCAGTTCTAATATTTATTCAGTGCTTCCCTAAACTCATTCACTCTCTATTTTATATCAGAAGTGGGTGTACCACCCTTCTTATGAATCCTGCCTTCCAACACCCAGAAACCTTGCAGAATCCTGCTCCTGTCCCAGGGTATGATCTTGGCTTGAAACTGCATTTTCCAGCTTTTTCCATATTATTTGCTTTACTCCAGGGGAAAGATCTCTCTAGCTGCCTTTCATGACAGGGCTTCTCTGAAGCAAGGATCTAAAATGATTTTTTATTTTTGTTTACTTTCTGGTCTTAACTAGCACAAGTAGTGTAGAAGTTGCCAAGAGTTCTGTGAAAAAAAAGAGAAAAACAAACAAGCAAAAAAAGACAGCCAACTGCATGCTGAGGAGGAGTTTTTTTTGAATTTAACAAAACCTCTGATTTGTAGTTTGGGTTTTCCGAATTTATCAAAACCACATCTTCATTAGCTCTACTAAAACCAAAAACTGAATTTTGACTTCCTGATTTAGCAGTAATAGTAGCCTTGCTGAAACTGTAGTTTGTGTTACTGCTGAGTTCAAAATTAAGAACAAAACTTTATCCTGCAAGAGGGAGCAGTCTTACACAGTTTTATACTGGATTATAACAAGATGGGGGGAGGAATTAACAAAATTACCCAACAAAACATCTGATTAAGATGCTATAGTGATTCAATATTTAAAGACATAATGAAGAGAAATGGATCTTATCCAGATTCAGCTGATTAAGGAGTAACTATTTGCCCTGCACTGTCAGACGCAGAAAAATAGGTACCTCTGGAGACCTCTGCATGTGACAGCCACACTGTGGAGGAAACTTTTGCCTTCTGGAGAAATATCTGGTTTTCCGTTCACTGCAGAGAAGGCCAAAGTAAGCAGCTTAGGCTCAATGTCCAACTTTTAAATGCCTGACACTTAGGTGAGTTGAATCCTGCCCCTGATTATGTGGTACCAGCTTTTTTTTTAGTAATAGTTTCTATTGAAGTTATCACTGCAAGTGTTGGTCCTGAACTGGATTATAAGGTGAGGGAGTGGAGACAGCTCCTTTTGACATGGTATAAAGTGAAGCTTGTGGATATCGGCACTGTGTCTGCATTCACGTAAAGAAAAAGAATCTGCTTACTCACATCTTCTTTTTGTTCCTATATATATAAAATGTATATGAGACAGAGCTAATGTATAGAATTCAAACCCTGAGCAAAAGCCTTTGGTTTTTCCTGGGCTACATTTTATTCAGCACTGTGGAGGAGTATGGCTTCTATTACACATCAGAAAAGTCTCTTGCAGGGAAATACTTGGCTCCAGGTTGTTCCTATTAAAGCTGCACATATTCTGCCAGTGCTCCCTATCTGCTGTGCCCTTTCTGATCTAGAAGCTAGTGACACACAAAAGAAATTATGAAACTGGTGCGAAGAGGCTAATCCGTTCCTGTGAATGAGGACCTGAAGGGGAGCTGCACAGTGGCTGGGCTGCCCCACTCAGCAGCGCGCGTTTCCACACCGCTTTCACAAAGGCATTCCTCTTGCTCCACAATCCAGCAGCCAGCTCAAGGCCCAGGCTGGGATCTGTGGTGCAGATATTTTGCTTTGACAGCCCAGTGTCACTTTGTTTTTACATAATCAGCCCTTTTTGTTGTAATCCCTGGGCTTCAGATAATAGCAGTGAAAAACTGCTTCAAGTGGAAGCAGCACCCTGGGTACAGGCTAAGAAAGAAAACTTTCAGAAAATCCAAATATTCTGTATTCCTTGTAATCACCTGTGTTACAGCAATCAAATGTTGACAAGCGTTTGCTGGTAACTTGTTTTGCAGGAAAGACAAAGGG
>NW_010418066.1:815-21019 GCF_000710305.1 Buceros rhinoceros silvestris | reverse complement strand
GGGAAAGAGGACAGGAAGAGAGGATTTTTTGCATTTCTAGTAAACCCCTGGTTTATGCCCTTCAAGGACAGATTTGCCAACAGCAAAAAGTGAGACAAACATCTGCAAACTGAAGTGGCTGGAAGCGATCTCACACATGCTTTCACTGTACTAGGCTTTTGTTTGGAGAACCTTTCCATCTGGATGGGTCGCAGGAGCAGGAAAGCATTTGAAGCTGGGAAAACTACCAGGCTGCTGTTTATAAACCACTGGCATGATTTTTATGTGGAGCTCTAAAGGGAATGACATGCAGTGCTTGCTTTTTTTTTTCTTTTTCCAGATCCAAGAGCTCAGATGTTTGCAAGCAAAACAAAATAAGCTCAGACATTGAGAGTCATTCCTGAAATCTGTCTGGTGGCTGATCCCATGGCACGTACCCCACACACATGCATTGTGCAAGCTTTGCCTCGTGGACTGTGAGGGTACAGCAGCACTACTGCTGTGATACTGCTAATGGCACCCACACCACAAAAGGGAAGGTAATTAGCAGGGAAATGACTATTGGTGCAGCTAGAAAGTAGACAAGTAATCTTTTGGATTTCAGTTCATTGCATCATTGTTTTCAAACCAGTGCCTAATCTTCCCAGACCCCACTCCAGGGCTATTCGTTCCTTTCTTTTCTTCTTTCCGCTTTTTGCAGAGACTGTGTCTTATTCTGATTTGCTCCATTTCTTTCTTCCTAAATGGCCATAGGGCAGCCTTGCTGTTGCCAGGGATATAGTCAATGCATGCGACATCATGCCACCGAAAACAATCAAGCAAGTCACATTCATTCCTGGTGTGGCGGTTCTGAAATCAGTAAAGCTAGTCTGGGAGCAGGACGTCTAAGCTATGAAATTACAAAAAGAGTTTTCTTTAAAGAAAGTGTTCTTAAAAATAGCTTTCAGGGAGAAATGTGCAGTTTTATTGCCCACCTCAAGTCAGAACATCGATGAGAGGCGGTAAACACATGCTATTTGACAAGAAATTAGTAGGCAATATAGCACTATGGAAAATATTAGACTTTTTTTTCCTTAACCACAAAGAGCCTGTTAGAAGAGTAAGACTCTCCAGCTCTCAAAGGTATAGCTGTTTTACCAAAATTTAATTAATGAAGAATAATATTTTGGGAACAAGAGAAAACACCTCTGTAGGATGTGGAGCCTTTGGAATAGATGGAAAGTTGCCTGTACAAACAGTTCAGCAACTCTGGGATAAATTATAGAAGCATTTGTATGCATGATTGCTCATGTATGTAAAACAAGACGTGCAGACACGCACAGGAATGATGTGCAAGTCAGACGTGTGAGGTGGCTATTAAGTTGATCCAGAACAACAGAAGATCTGTCCCTTCACATCTGAGTTTGACCCAGTGAAGTTTAAAAGACTTGAAATGAGTAAATGAATAGAGGAGGATGTCTCCCTATATAAGGAAACACAAGGTATGCATTCTACATATCTCTTTGTTTAGACTCAGCTCTGATTTTGGATTGTTATCTCTCCCTTTGAAGTGTTTTTGGCAGTTCTCAGAAGGCTGACGGCTCAGATCCAGTGTCTTCCAGCGGCATGGCCCAGCATAGTCCACAGGTACTGGCAGGGGTATGGGGTGCTGGAGGAATTCAAATCAGGGACACTGTCAAAAACTTTGCCTTCTGCAGCTCCCCTCTCAAGTACCAGCTGCAAAATGTTAACACTGCCTTCCTCAGAGAACTCAGTTAATTGAGGCTTAATTAATTACTGTCAATAAAGCAGATGAGCAATTATGGCAGAAATAAATAGGTGTACATATTGTAAATTATTATCTTCTCTGCAGAAGATTTTCTCTGAAATCCCTGTAGCTGTTTCACTCCTCCTCACAATGCTATTGGGAACACCCTTGGGGAACATTCAGAGATAAACTGCAAATTGATGAGGAGCTAATGGACTTTTTAAGGTTTATGTTGCAGAAAAACAAACACCAAGCAAACTTCTTTATTAACTCCTTGTGGATCAATGGTGAAATACAACACTGGTATTTACTTTCTCTGTTATGCCACAGTATGTGCTACAAGTAAGTCAACCGTTCAAAGTTTTGGGGGTTATTTGCCATGGTTTACACCTGACAACCCCACGGAGGCTTTTGCATTATTTACCAATGCTGTTCTTTGATAGTACAGAAGGAGAAAATAAGGAGGCTCTGGCAATCTAATCTGTTTCATAAGCAGATAATAATCAACTCTGTCTTATTCTGAGTGTATACTCACTGGGGCGGATTTTCACCTCATTTGCTGTGCTGAGACTCAGAGATAATGCTGCTAAACTTGGGTTAGTTCCACTGAATTTAGTATGATGTCAGTAAAGGAGAACCCCACTGACTGAATATAGCCCACCTCAGGCAAACAGGACACTTTTTATAATTTTAGTCAGTACTGATGCAAAGTCACCATTCATCTCTGGATCAGAGATTGATGTCAAGGGAAAGAAAAGGGGAGGGAGGGGGGAAATGGTGGGGGAAATGAAAGAACAAAAACTAGCAACCATGAAGTAAGTTGTTCTATTTCTCTGTGCAGTTGGTATTCTACAAAGCCTCAATGCGAGTCTGAAAAATCTGGAGCCAAACCAGACTGGTATTCATGTAAAGCCTTTGGAAGCTTTGAAACTCAGGCTTATTAGTAATGAAATGTATTGCTAATCCATTCAAAAAGTTAGACTATTAGACAAGATTTGCAATGAATGAAATCACCCAGTCCCTGTAGATAGGAGGAAGATGCAAACTCTGGATAATGGGTACTTGTAACAGTGAAGCATACCTCGAAACAGGCAGATAGGTTGCCTTTCAAAGTGAGAAAGAGGACAAATGAAGCTGGTTAGAGATCCTAGCTATAAAAGCAAATGGGACTAATGTACCGGAGGAAGCAGTCAGTATATTATATTAAGAAACTAAGACTACTGGCTGTGAAAGATAAAGTATGGCACAGAAATTACCACAGTGAGGGGAACAGCTGGGCTGACATAACCCACAGAGGCAGGCAGGGAGAACTGCTTTCCAGTTATCAACAGCTCCCACATGAGATCTTTATTTTTCATTCTATGCTCTTTTTGCTCTGCAGATCATGACAGTTTTGGTGGAGAGAGGATGGGAGCTGCGATATATTTTACTAGGGTACAGCCAGCTCACTAATTCGTGCTGTACCGAAGCCATGAAGGGGGGAAAATTCACTCTTGCTTCACTGCTGCAGTAAACAGATTAAGGTAGACAGCAGCATAAGGCCAGGGTGCTCAGGGGCCACTGCTCTTCCTGCCTCTGAGCCTGTGTGCTTCCTCCCCATCCCCAGATCATACTGATATCAGTTAGCCTTTGTGGAAAGAAAAGTTTCCACAACCTATGCCAAGATACCTCCTTTATTTCCTTAGGTGACAGCATTTCCCGTGCAAAAGACTGCCCAGTAATGAGCCGTTTATGAATGCATCTGGGGGGGCATGGGCTGTTCCCCAGCAGACAGCACCGTGAGTCTATTGCCCTACCAGTATGAGATAGTTGTGGATTTTCAGGTTTATGTTACGTGCTTTGTGCTTAATGTGTTTCTCTCTTGCTTTCCAAAAGCCAAGATTTAAGGGTAAATACATCTGCGGTTTATGACGGTGCACTCATGAGGTGAATGAGTTTGGTTTCTAGTCACAGATGTATGTGTCTTTACTGCCTGTCTCAACCAATTTTTGTAAGGGAGTAAATGAACAGTGAAATGAAGAAGGAGATGAGTGAAGGTACAAACAGAAAAATAGTTAGTATGAAGTTTAAAAATAATTCTAAGAAAACCCACCCACAGAGTAGGATGTGTGAGAAGAGGAAAGGTGGCCTTTTCCTATGCCCAGCCACAGGATGGAGAGTCTGTCCAGGCACCTGGGAAGGCAGATGGATAATGAGTGCCAGGGGCAGGACATGGGCAGACACTGCTGGTGACCGGGTAGTTGCCTTTCTGCCCTTTATTTGGACATCCTTTCCTTCCTGCTTTAAACAGGTATCGACAGAGTTGCGCAGGAAAGATAAACTCAGGACCATCTTGCCTTAGGGGTTAGGGCAACAATAAGTGTGCTTGAATTTTTTGGATCTGAAAAAGAACACCTTTAAAAGGACATTTCAAAGCTCCCTTTCTAGTTGTCTCAAAGTGAATTCTCCCCTTTTAAAAGAGACATGGGGGTTTTTTTCTTCCTCTTTTCTCTCATTTAAAAAAATTACCTTTTGTGCACATTCTAATACGTTTTAGAGAGTTTTTATAAGACAGCTTTGCTAGCTGTCAGCTTCCAACTACATTAAGCTTTCTGTGATTTGAGCACCTATTCAGGCAGTGGGAACTTTACATTTAATAGTCAATGACAGTTTTTACATAAACACAAAATTATAAATCATTTTCAGGGATTTAATGCCCCAAAAGCTAACCAGCTCTCCATAATGTCAGGCCCTTTTTCCATAACCTTTATTTATATTTTGCATACACCTGAAAGAGGTGGGGGCGAAGCCCTGTAATTAAGGCAGGTGAGTGAAATGCTCTGATAACAAAGTCCAAACTTTTTCTTCTTTTCACAAAAAGTTACTGGTCAGGTTATATGACCTCTGCTTAGGAATTTGAGTGTAGCGCCATTACCGGATTACAAAGTCCAAGTACACTCGTAGACCCTGTACTAGTGGAAGATGTAGACAGGCATCACCTTTCCTGCCCTTTCCCATTTCCTCCTCCTCACACCGTAACCACACAACGCTTGTAATGCCTTTCCATTTTCATTGTATGTTTTTCGCATTACCTTTCTCCCTACCTTCCATGCACTGCATGTTCATCAAGATCAGTTTGGGTTAATCAAGTTAATAACTTTGACCCCTGTCCAGAGGGAGACAGGCAACCCACCAACATTTCAACAGACGTGACTACTCATGGGCTGAAATTTAAGCAGATGGCTACAGAAAAAAGCCGCAGTGTTTGAAGCCCAGCCTGTATTTCAATGACTCTTCTAACAAAAAAAAAAACCTTTACAAACTTTTTTGGACATTGAAACAAACTATCACCTCGAATCCTTTCTTTGATGCCCACCATTCTTTTCCAGATAATTAAAAAAATATCTATCTCTGTTCTTTCCAGGATTCAACGCACAACAAAAAAGCAAATGGACTAAAATTTAGCCAGGCTGGAGAATGTCAAAATGAGGCTCAGCAGTTGCAGTCTTTGCTACCAGTCCCATAATAAGCTGGACGGGTTCCATTATCGTGTCCTGTACATTCAGCTTAATTGGCCCAGTCTCTCCAAGGAAAGGCAGTGGTAGTGATTTACTGCACTGTATAAATGTGTTTATAGCCTGGCACTAGCACACTTGTGCTTACTTTTTTCCAATGTGGATTTCAAATAAGCCCTTTGCTCAAATGAGCCTATTAACTGTAAAGTGCCTAAAGCTAAAACTGAATTATGAGAGGCGAGCCCAAAACAGCTGGGAAAGGCTCCCAGAGTCTTCTGTTAGTACCTGTTGTGAGTGATTGATATTTAAGCATCTCTGGTGGAAAAATAATTAAATAAGTAAAAGCAAACCTGGCAGCACGCATTGCCTCAGCCTGAGCTGTTTTGTACTTCATCTGGCACTCAGACTCATCCAATTCCATGGGATTATTAGAGCAGCTCCTGATTTATCCAATGTGAAATCGGAATATAACCCTTTCCTTCCTCTTCTTATTAATCTAATTCCTAATAGTCACGTTCCGCTAGTTCTCTTGTGGGTAATCTAACTGTTGCCCTTCAGCAGTGTATTTCATGGGCCTATTTTGGCCTTCAGTGTTCTAAAGATCTGGGATGCAATTCCCTCTTCACTGCCAGCCCAGGGGAGCACACAGAGCTGTTCTCAGAGCCCATCAGCGCTACCCTGCATGCTGCCAGAGCTGCCCTGCCTCCGCTCTGTTCCACATGATACTTTCGTGTGTAACAGCAATTACCATCCTCGCAGGAACAGCTATTCAAGCAGAAAGTTTTAGTGGACCCCTAAGTACAATCCATAATTACCTATATCTGCTCAAGATTAGGTCTCTCCAGCAAAGGAATAATACAAATTTCTAGGTACTAATAGTTTGACTTTGTCTGGAATAAAAAAGGAACACCTTAATGTTCATGGAGAAAAAAAAAAAAGATTTGTTGAGAGCTGAACTAATTAAGGAAATTAAAATTTAAGATGAACATTGGGGTAAAAAAAGCCATAGTAATATATGTGGAACGATCTTCCAAGGAGTGTGAGTGATGGAGTCCCAGGGTGAGAAGAATTGAAGCAGCATCAGGCAAAGCCTCAGGAAAGAAGAGGCAGTGTGGACTGGCTGTAACAGTATAGGGACTGTGCACAGCTACAGAAGCTGTGGCACCAGCTTCTGCTCAGACTTTTGCAACACAGCATGTGCAGTGTCTGTGGGAAGGCAGACTGAATGTCTACTTGTCCTGTGTTAAAATCTATCCATGTTTCTCTAGGTATGATCTGCATAGCTTGAAATCCTGCCTCCACTTAAAGCAATGGGAATTTTACACGTTAAACAAACATTAAACCATCAGAGGACACCAGTGACTCTGCGTGGTGTTTTCCTGTCCCATCATCAGCACATAATCCCATAAAAATTCTTTAGACTTCCAAGTACATGATTTTTCACAACGAGTTGCAACATGGTTATTACTGGATATTTCTGCTTTAAGAAAAAAAGAACTCTCCTTTTGCTTTTACAATTACTCCTAGTATTCAGCTCTAATACGTGCAGTTAGGAAACAAGACACAAAAGCCTTTCTCTCGCTGGAGGAAGAGAGAAGTACAACTGGCCTTGCTGCAGAGTAAGAACTAGATGCATTTCTTTGTTATGTTTTATTTTGCTTTTTTCTCGGGGAGTTTGTTCTTAGTTTCTGGTGGATAACAAGGAAGTATCTCCTGAGCGGTAGCTGTCTGGAGAATCCCTTTTCTAGACAAATTTTTGAGCGCAGTATTACCACAAGTTACAGGCTGATCTGAGGAGGCGCGGCTGCCCTGTCCATTGAGGACTGCTCGCTTTCCAGTCTGCCATCCATAACAAACTGATGCCCGCTAATTACTTGTTGTGCCAGTGAAATGTTTACGTGATGACTGTGTCCCAAGGTCAGGATGCAATGTCCCATGCTCTGTGGATATTAGCTGGTGTTGCCTTATTTCTGGATGACAGCCACGTGAAAGAGCTGCAGACGTTACAAAGGGATACAATTTTGAATGAAAAATTATAATGTGCTGGTATCACATGATCATATAAATTGAACTTGCAAATTTTTGCAGACTACCTAAATTTAGGAAGCAGTATTTTTGCTACAGTATTTCTTGGACCTGCGTTGATTGCATAGATGGTCTTTCAGATTGCAGGCACTGGAATCAGATGAGGGAAAACTCACACTGCCTGCTTCCTATAATGGACACTTCATCTACAGAGAGATTTTACCACGCAAAACAAAGGTGTAAAGACACATTAGTCATGACGCGTTTAGCTGTTCTCTGGAGATTTTTGTGTCTGCCTAAAAGAAGCGAGCAGAGAAGCTGAGAATGAAGAAATAGTCCAAACAGACTGGAGATGGAGCAAGTGTGGGAAGCTGAAGGGGAGCGGGCTGGTGGGCTGAGTCCTAGCTGAACCTGCTTTAGAGCTGTGCGAAAGAAACCATCTCCTGTGACTTGAGTCCTCCTGGACCTGGGGAACAGGACCTGTGTGGGTGAGCAGGATTGCTTTAAAGATCCACAGTGACAATACCAGCTTTTCTTTGTAATGCAGAATGCACGGAGACCTTGGATTTTGTCCAGCCACTTAGACCGATGCGCTCACAGTTGCCTGTCTCTTGCTCCCTGGCAGCAGCCATGAGGCCGAGCTGGTGGATTCTGTTCGAAGTCTCATAGTTTGGGACTGTTCAGGAAAAAAAGTGCCTGTTGCCACTCACCAGATATATTTGAGGGCTTAAAAAATAGACATGGAAAAAGCAATGGCCGTAGTTGCTGTCCTGGCTCTTCTGTATATAGTGGCTTTCCCATTCATTTAGGTTAGACTTCACAGTACACTTTCTCTATGAAAATGAGATTGGTGCTGTTTATATTTGTCTTCTATATTTACATTTGGGGTTTTTGTATATTTTGGAAAGCTTACCCCCTATGATGCTTGCTTTTACTTGACTAGCCCTGCTGCATGGTAACCGTCTTCCAGTATTTCCCATCATGATTCAGAGTGGGTGTTTGATTAGCCAGCAGCTGGGTGGCTGCACAAGGAGAGAGACCCAAGATCTCACTGCCACTGGCTGGGTGACCTGTCGGAGGGTTCTCTCTCAGCTCCACGTACTTTTCTAGCTGTAGAGATAGTAATAGAGATTGGCAGCTTCTATTGAAAAGGGTCAGGACTCTCAGGTAGAAGGTGGTGCCACTTTCTGCATGTATCTGTGTCCCCTCTCTTTTTCTGGTGTAGCCCCTTATGCTGATATGAAAGGGCTTTCATTGCAAAGAAGTGGGGTTTCATTTTGTGTGGTTTATTTTTAAGAAGAGAATGATACACTGGTTTTGTGGTAAACTGAAAAAAGTATCTGTGAAATATTATACATTATCTCTTTCTCCAACGGAAGGGATGTTGTCTGCTGCAGTTCACACACTCTGTTAACTAAAAAGTGTAGGCAGACCTCCTAAGATACAGCAGCCACGTGCCATCCGCGGAAACATCTGTCCTGCTCAGCCAGATTGCCTCATGAGAATACAAATGCCAGAATGCTGTGACCTTTCTTCGCTTATGTGAAAGTGAGGCAACGCTTCAGCAAAGCAGGGACTCAAATCACTGCACCTCCCTGCTATGCGCAGGTTCACCAGAGATGTCTTATCCAGCTAAAATGCACACTATCAGCCTGGGTCACAGGATGAATAGTTGTAATGGAGGCTGAATCTTCCATTTTCCTCTTTGTATTTTCTGCCTTTTTTGGGGTTTGTTTTCTTTGTTCTTCTTCCTTTGCAACTGTCAAGGAAGCATCTGTGAGTTTTATTAAACAAATGTTAGACATTAAAACCTCATTGCTGCCTGCCAGAAAGGAAAATGGTATCTTATTTGAAAACAATATGGAATTGTTATTGCTGCCTTGTTGCAGTTATGCCCTTGAAAAATTATAGGAGCTGACTTAGTAGCAACTGATGCTGAGGAGAAGCATTATAACTAAAGCAGGAAATTAACTGTTGTGTTACCGTTGGGAAATGCAACTCAGTTGCGAAGACCCTAATACAAATGCTTGGTATGTCATGCTTTTATGTGCTTGTGATCACTTCATTTTCCATGCTGCTTCTGTCCGTCTGTCTCGATGCTGGAATCATGAATGCTCAGTCCGGTGAAACGCACAGAGGTGCTGCCATGGTGTGAAGCTGGCCAGACTGATATTGCCAGGCAAAACTGCTAACAGTCCCTTGCAGATTTTAATGTTCTTTTTTTAATGTTTACACCTTAGTGTATTTTATATTGCCTTGTATTTTAATTTTTTAATTTTTTTGTATTAGTATGGATTAAATAACAGTTTTTTTACAAAGGAAGCACAGGAGCGGACTGCTCATCACAGTTGTCTACAGCTGAAACCCCCTTGGAAACCTGGCTTTAATTTCCAAACACTAGCAAAGCCCCTCTCTAAAGTGAAATGTTAGCCACTTTTTTTCGCAGTTACCTGCTGTTTATTTAACAAGCATTTCATGCTAGTGAATGGAATTTTATCCCTCACACTTCAGAGAAAACAGATAAATAGATTTTAATCATAAGCTATGGAAGTATTTTGTAAAAGCTGGGTAAAGTGTTATACAACAAATTGTGGGAGCTGGGGAAAGGTTGTTATCCTTGTTGCTGATCCAAGAGGGTTGGGACCATTATTCAGAAGAGGTGAAAGCCCTGATCACAGCAGAAGTTTATTTTTAACTACAGTACCATAACCAATATTCACAGACGAAAAGAGCTCGGAAAAAAAAAACTGTAATAGTTTTAACCATACTTTCTACCTTGTCCTGTTACTACACGTATCCCTTTGTCTAATTCCCTTTCTGTTTTAAAAAATACTATAATTTATAATTTTAAATTATTTAATTTATAATTTAAATTTATTATAGTAAAAGAAACTGATCTTGGATGATGTGATTTTCCCCAATAGCTGATTAAATCTTGGGAATTCTAAAATAAGGCTGAGATAAGTGCTCCCATTTCCATCTTTCCTCCGTTTCTAACAAACAAGTGGAATGCCCATGATGTTTATAATTAATTATATGTATTGTGATAGTAACAAACCACTGCTTTCCTGGGGTAGAAGCTGTCAGATGAGGTCCAGAAACCTCTGCCCACAGATCACAGGCGGATGATGAGAGCTGAATGCTTAGGGTTGGTATAGCAAAGCTTCATCTAACAAATTTCCTTTAACCAGACTTCTAACTTAAAAATCCACTTAGAAATTGCAGCTTATGTATCCCTATAAAATTTGTCTTCTGAAGTATTTATTCATTCTTCTAACATTTTTTTTTCAGATTATTGATTTGAAAAGAGCATACTCAATATTCTCCATTTGACCAGAGGGAATATCAAAATACTCTTTACTGTAGAAGAAAAGATTCTGACTGATCCTGTTTGCTCGTCTCCTCTTGCCAGTCCTTTGCAAGGGGCAGTGACTGGTGATGCTGGATCTTTTTTTCCCTGAGGGGGTTGCTGGATGTGAGCTGTGTGTAAGAGCCTAGTGGGGTAATTTGGAAAATGATTAAACAGTAATAATGATTAAGTGCTGCTTACCAAGATTTCAACACTAAATGAGTTGGCCAAGCCAACTTTCAAGAATCTGGAAGCCAAGTGTCTAAGATCTTGTTGGCAAGGAAAGATGCTAATACATCCGTCATTTTTAAAAGGTGGCTGTGAAGAATTTGTGAATGCCCTCCTACTGGTGAGAAATTTCCATATACACTGTACAGGCGTCAGTGTCGTTATACCACATAGACTGTAACTGAAACTAGCAGCAGAGCTTGTCTTTACTAAGACTGATCTACCATTAATAGAATATAAATTTGACTGAGTGCAATGGCTTGTCTGACAGCCTCAGCTATGCCAGCAGTGGATTTCCATGCGTTTTCAGACAGGAATTAGGAGCATTGGCTGAGCACAGAGCATTAATGTGCCCCAGACAGTGCCTCCAGACTTCCTGTGCACACGTGTGTAGGGGAGCGATGGTTGAGCAAAGCTTGATTTTTCCTCCTTCCTCGGGACACTACACTGGTGAAAGAGGAGTTCTGCCTGTTGTACTCGGGGTATCTAGCACTTTGCAGAGGTCCCATAAAAGCACCTCATCACCTTAGCCGTAACACCTCATAGCCCCTTGTTAGCCCTTCTTTTTTTTTATGGTCCTGTAGCTAAAAGGCTTCATCTTATTTAAGTATCCCTGAGGCTAATAGCAAGAAACCATGGAACTGCATAAGAAGAAAATTGAATACAAAAGCAGATGCATACATTCGCCTTGGGGATAAACGTGTTATGATACGGGGCAAAGCTCTGCTCCAGCTCTATTGAACGGCAATGCGGAGCAGTCCCAGCAGAGCCAGCGGATATCTGAATTGACGCCAGGCTGAAGGAGAGCAGGATTTGTCCTAGGATTATCATCAGGCCCCTCACAATCACATTTTCACTTATTCCATGTGGATGAGGACTTGCTGACAATTCCCTGAATGTCAATTTGGAAGAAAGAGTTTCATGTCTGACGTCGTATCTCCAGCAAGAGATACAAGGTGTGTGTCTGCCTGCCTCACCCACACACTTTATATCAATGCTGTTCCCTTTCATTTAAGTTACAGATGATGTAAGTATAGTAGCAACGTCTGCTCTTTTTTCTGTTTTGTTTTTGGCTCAGAGCATCATCAGGTGGTCCCTGGTTTTAGTTTCTGCATTCACTTCACTGCTTTCATAAAACTGCCTCAGTAAATTTGGATGACCAATAAGGGGTGAACTTTCTCTCACCCTCAGCTTCTCCAATCTGCATTTTTAAAATCCCTTTGGACTGAACAAACGCAGAAGATACTATTGAAAATTTTCAAATAGTTAAAAATTTTTTCATATGTAAATACTAAGAAAGCCAGAGTTTTCTATGAAACTAATCCAAATGCTCTGAAAATTTCTGAAGGCCTCACAAGTATGAAGATACCTTTCTTACCTTCACTACAAGAAGGGGACAACTCCTGGAAGTGGCCGTAGCGTTGCTCACAAGAAGCTAATGGGTGCTTTCTCCAGCCACTGGTAGAATACATCCCGGGGCTCTGTACACTGATGGCCATTTAGTATCTAAAGGACCTTTCCCACAGTGACAGAGGCCACATGCACACCGCATGTGGGTGGTGTGTGGTACCCAGCTGAAGCAGTGGGTATCCCTCAATATTGTTTGTAAAACCTGAAAGTTCTAATAAATCATAAAAGAATTGATCATTCTAATATTGAGATTATAGTCCTCAAAGTCACAGGAGGGTTAAAAGTGAGAGAAACAAAGTCATTACCAAGAAGTCAGCTGGGTACTAAGTTCCCTGGAAGGCATTAGGAATGACAGACACTTGAGTCTAAAATCTGGTAGCTAGGAAAGGCAACATATACATGGGAAAGACGAGCTGCGTTGACAAGGAGCATCCCAGCGAGCTGATGGTTTGGGGTTTTTTTGCTTTTATTTGAGACTTCTCCCTCCCCCCCCCCAAAAAAAAATTTTTTGACAAGGAGCATCCCCGCGAGCTGTTGGTTTGGGGTTTTTTTTCTTTTATTTGAGACTTCTCCCCCCCCCCCCCCAAAAAAAAAAAAAAATTGTACAGTTATTTCAATGTAAGCATGTTAAGTAACTAGCTTCTTTCCTGAAATCTAAAACTGATTTTAGCTCTATGCAATTAAGTCAGCTGGGTTATAGTATCCTGCAAGACTAGACATCTGTAATGGCAGTGTTGACAAGCCCTTCTGTGTAACAATGCAGTGGTGCTCACGCAGAGAACGGAGCAAAGCTCCTGGGAAATAATTAAATAATGTTTTGGTCAGCTTGTGGTGCAAATATGACTTTTTCAGGTTACACAGACATAAACTGGAAACCCACAGAACATGAGCAGAAAAAGACTAAAGTAACAAAACTGATTGATGTTTGTCCAAACGGGCCTGAAAGGAAAAGAAGAGGCTGAGAGGAAGAGGACAGGAAGGTTTCTGAGTAGCTGTGGTTCAGGACAATCTCTCTCTCCTCCCTGCCTGATTGCTGTAATCTGGTGATGGAGACAAAACTGACCCCTCTTTTCATTAATCCTAACTTCTTCTTATCTGGAGAAATGACACCAATTATGACTTTAGATTCATATTTTACTAATTCAGAATCTTGCTGGAGAACAGCATTTGCATATTCAAATGTGTTCTTTTCACTAGTCTGTGGCTATATTCTTGTCAAGCCAAGCTTTTCTTACACTACCTTTAATGGTGTTACACACATCTGTTCATTACATAGACCATTTCCAATTCCAATTACTGTGAATTAAATTCAAGTAATTTCAGTGAAATCAGCAGAGACCACCTAGATTTCAACAGATCTGACACAAGACTACAACATTATCCTGTAATTTAGCTCCTCAAACTCACTAATGACATTTAGAAAAGCATTCCCTCCAGCTAAGCGTACTAATTCGCAAATGAAATGCATCCTGTTTTCTGCTGACATGATGAAGTGATGATGGTCAGTGATAATACTGAATAACTACACCAAAGAGTTAACACTGTCACGTACATATTTCATACTCAGCTGGCTCAATACTTCCAACCGTTCTTCAGCTGTGTTATTTTTTGCTTTGAGAAGCAAATTTAGAGCAAAAATATTGAGGGAAAACAAGTATTTTTAAATTTATGTATTCACTGTTGATGCCTATCTAACAAAGCAATTAAAGTCAACATGGTAAATTTAGGAGGTAGTTGAAGTTCAAGGGGACATTCTGGATAGGAAAACAGTCAAAATCAAGACTTGAAAAATTAAAAGACATAAACTAGAAGGAGGAGTCAAGTCATAAAAGTCTTTTCTGTCTCTCCTTTCCCAGTCTTCCTCATACAGCCATAACTGACAAAAGGAGTGGTGGGAACATTTCCCCAGCTGCAAGCGTTTGGGCAGAGTGACTGGGTGAGGGAAATGTATCTTCATAATTAGCTTATATGTGGTGGTCTCCACCTAGTCAGAGGTGCACGTCTGACAAACTTAAAAGATGGGCAACAGATACAGCTACAAGGCACGAAGACGACAGTCATGTTTAAATCACTTTTACCACTTTTTGTTTATACTGATGTTTAAAACGGGATTGTTTAATGGTATAGTATATCTTCTAACATACCCTAGAGTCCCTAATTAGTGCTTAAACCACTTGAAAGGTTTATTCAATTTTTAAATAATGCCTGCAGCTAAATGAGGGAATCCCATATTCCCAGTGTTGGCTGCATGAGCATACTTGCAATTGCTTGGGTTTGAGCTGCCTGATGCAGCGAGTTTCCTATTTCACGAACCGTTGAGAGAAAACCATGAGCTAAAGGTGTAACCCAGCAATGAATCAGTAAATAGCTGTTCCTCTCAAGATCAGCTCATTAAGAAGCAGACATCTGAATGAAATAAGGTTCCTGGGGAGTCTGTGGCACCAGACGTGCCAAAAAGAGAGCCATGAAACCTCGTTATATGCCATGACCAAGCAAAAGGAATTTTTACCTAGGCAGGACTTGTGGTTAATATTCTGCTCTTGTGCTTCGTTTATTGAAGCCTCAGCGTGCTTTTGTGCTTATGATCTGGTTCTCGTTCAGCACATTTACATGCAACCGACTGTTCAAGTGGCTCAGTCACCTCTGGTACAAAACGGAGCTGAGCGGAAATGCCAAAGGCGGGGCTTTGTTTGCAACATGAAGAAAACTCAAACAAAAATATCAGGACTTTTCTGTTTGTTTGCTTTGACAAAAGCCATAGTGGTAGATTCCCTATTCAAGAGAATAGTGTTGTATGGCTATATTACAGCTGGTTAAAAGACTCCAGGTTTTACCTAACTTTTCTTAAACTTTTAATTAAGTTTGTTAGTCAGGAATAGCTGAATGACACAGCATTTGTTTAACTTAGCAATGCACAGCAACAGCCACACCTTAATTAAATACTTCACGTGCCAATCTTTACTCGTGATACAAAAAGACCAAAAAAAAAATTAAATCGTTTTAACTCCCTTAGCTAACTTCTTGGAAAAGAAGAGCAGGCTTTGCTGTTTTCCAGAAGATTGCTTACCATATGTCTTAACAAACTAAAACACAGCACTGCTACCATGTGTTAAGAGAGCCCTTTTGCATGGTGTGTTTGAAACCATTCTCTCTAAACAGAGAACAGGTAGGCAACTGGAACAGCAGCACCGGGCTCTGAACACATAACATGACTACAGTTAATTGAACAGAAAGCGAGAAAGACAGGAAAGGGGATGAAATACCATGAATTAAAATTGCTATTTGCCAACAATTTTTTAAATTGCTAACGTGTAAGTTGGAGATTTGTGAAACGTGACAAGTAAGGAACTGATTGTGAATGCCTGCTGCACTCAGATGAGTCTCTGCCAACGTACGTGTAAGTAGAAACAGGCGTCAGAATGAAGTTCAGTTGAATGAAGCACCCATTCTAGCTGGAGTGAGGAATGAAGCCACAGGTTTAGCTGCTGTAAATCTGCCAAGGTTTAGGTTTTGGGGTTTTTTTCTTATTTCATGGCTCCATTACCTAGTCACCCTGTTGTGATACATATAGACTGTATGCAAAAGAAGTATGTATTACTTTTGTGCCCAGCACGAAAAGATCTCTAGAAGCCAGTCTGTGTTGCTGTTTAGTGTGCTTTGCAGACGCTCCCCAACAAGTGAACAAAGACTGCAATTTTAATTAACAGTAGTTTTACCTTGGCCAGATTCTCTGCTATGCTTGTGGTTTATCTTCCTTATGATAACGCTAGCTTCACACAAGCAGGCGAAGGAGGCGTGCAGGGGAACCCACTGGAGACAGAATGGCAGTGCAATGGTACAGTGATCTATTTGTTCATATTTTGCTATTGCATATTTGAAAAGGTCGGACCCAAATAAAACTGCCAAAATACGATATTCCTGTGAGAGGAAGAACATGGTTTATGTGTCTCAGCTTTGCCAAAAAACTATGGAAACCTTCCTGCTTCATTTTGTGAATAAAGATGTAGGCACAAACACTGCCTCAAGCAGAGTGAAGACCACCCTTGGGCAGAAGTGTTTAGGAGCTGCAGCGGTGAGAGGTTGGGGGTGTGCTTTGTTTTGCAGAACGTTTGGGTGTGTATAACAGGCCTGTCTAAACAGAATTGGTGTGTCTGATGGCTGATCCAATGTTCCAAGGAGGTCCTCTATTCAGAACTTGTTTTCTTTCCACACTTAGCCTACTTTGTGTATTGTGCTAGATTATACCGGTTTCATAAGTGGCAGTCACAGTTACTGTCCATCTGGATATGTTTTGAGGCTCTATAAAGTTTTAACAACTGTGAAGGGGAAAAAATACTAAAGTATGCAGCCAGTCTGAAGTGGTTATCTCGAGATTTAACCTACTGTCGCCAGGAATGCACAAAGCACACTTCATAGTCCATGCAGAGGTAGATCTGTAGCCATAATACAGCAAAAAGTACTCTCTTTAGAGATAAGAGATTATCTCGTTGTATCTCTAATCTCTTAATGAATGAAAATAGTTACATTAAAATCATGTTAACATCTCTACATATGCAATCCTTATTCAGGGCTTGGATAACTGACACAAATACTTGGTTAACTCTTGCACTCGTGCTATTGCTTGCTTCTTAAAAAGGAAATTTTATGCTTTTCGGTATCTTTTAATAAGATTTTGGTTTGCTATAATTTATTCTTATGTTATTCATTATGGAATGCCAGTCAGTTCTCGGAATGCTTCTATGTGTTTGTCATGTTTTTTTTCACGTTTAAAAAGTCCTCTTTTCTATTTTGGATTTTTCAGTGCTTAAGAACTCTTTTTTTAAAAAAAAGTACTAACACCACCACACAGGATATGTTTAAATTTTGTATACATTTCGTGGCAAAGAACAGTTGTTAGCAATGAAATAAATATGATATACATGATCAGACAAGCCATACCAATAAGTATTTGGAAAAAATGAAGACAGCTTGAACAGACATCTATTACTGGTATTTGTAATTCCACATGTCCTGAATTCCACATCCCAATTCCTGAAATTTCCAGAAAATGCAGCTTTAAGTTCTCTCTCTTTACTGGTTGAGGAGTAAGATCCCAAATTCCACAGAATGAAATTCCCCAGTAGATTCACTAGCACGTTACAACAAGCGGCAGGAAAAATAAATTTTTTTTTTTTGGCTCAAGTATGTGCACAGAGAAACGTTTTGGTAAATCCACTTTGGGGCTGGCCTTTTGAAGTCAGTAAGTTTAGACTGGTCACATTTAAAAGTAGGCAGGTACTTGTGTCAAGGTCAAAGGGACATGATGGCTTTAGGACCACATCCCTCAGAATTACTGCCTTCACATCAGATAATACGTGGCTTAACTATTTGTCTTGAGGGAGCCTGGGCTGCCCATGTACCACTCAGAATTAAGCAGTGCTATTTTATACACAGCCATGGCTGGCTTTATGTAGGACTGGGCCATCGCACGTGAACACAGAAAAGCACGGGATGATCACCTCCACTTTTTGTTCACTCCAGCCCCTGGAGCTGCTGCACAGCTGGCACAGCTCGGAGCTCTGCTCCGCTCCTGCTCCAGGTGGGCACAGCCTGGGGTGGGTGACTGCAGCCCACAACTCCCAGTATCTAACTGTAAGCCTGTTGTGTTCGGGATGATACAAATGAATGGTGTACAGGTGTGTGGCCACCAGTGCCGGGTCTGTACTTGCTGTGGTTCACCAGTGTGAGAGATTTATCAGTATGGCATGTCCAGCTGCGTGGATCTCAAAGCTGCATCTGTCATGCCTTTCTGCTCAGTGAGCAGTACAGAAAGCCACAGCACGTGCCAAGTCCTGGTCCCCAGCATGCTTTCAGTTGGTCTTTTTTTTGCTCCTGATGTATTGATGATTACATAGCAGAAGAGAAGCCAAATTACATAAAACTGTCTGGTTCTGATATATTGGGCAGTGAGTTGCCATCAGCCCCCAGAGCAAAATAATACCTGGGCTGAGAGTAGTGTCAGGGCTCTTTACACAGCAGCTGAAACTGTGCCTGCAATTTCAAGTGTGATTTAAGTCTCTCTCGTTCATCTACAGCTTTTCAGTACTTCATCCCTTGGCTATCCCAATTAGGCTGGTCAGGTTTTTTTTTTCTTTGCCATTTGTAAGAGAGGATTACACCATGTTGAGCTGGAAAAAACCTCTCCAGCCAGGTAAGGGGGGAAAAAAAGTTACTGCAAGACTACCATAAGGCAGAGATGCTGTTAGAACAGTGAAGGGTTTTCCTGTAGGTTCTTAGTAACCATGTGCAATAAATTTTTATGAGGGTTTGGAAGAAAAAGAGGCCCAGGCTAACCAGCAGGTTCAGTGGTTTGGAAAGCTGCGCAGCATAGTTGCTGGCAAATCTTTGTCTTATCCATCCTGACAGGTTCTGCCATATTATACAGGTATTTATTTTTCTAATGCAATCATTATCAGGTCATCAGCATTCCCACAGTCTTCCAAAGTATTTTTGTGTCTGCCAAAGGTTCCCACTGGACCTATAGGTCTATAAGATGCTATATAAGCTCCTTTAATGGGGCGTGTAGTGCTGAACTGTGCTCTGCTGCATCACTCCCGCTCAGAGGAAGTGGTATAAGGAACGAGGTGGTCCCGAGAGTTATGTCTTAAGGATACCACAAGACTTGTATTAAAGATCACCTCTAGTAATAGTATGTCTTAAACCATCGTATCAAAGTAAAGCAATATTTTATTTAAACAAACAGAAGCTTTTTTCCTTTCACTGTTCACTTAAGAAAGGCTGATTAATTAATTTGGTTAATAAGACACTAAGTCATCCTGTTACTGTACTGCATGTGCTATACTGTCTTCAAATCTAAGTGCTTCATATGAATTTACAAATTAAAAGCTTTTCACTCTAGGTTATGCAAGTCCTCTTGGTTATGTTTTATTTCTAGGGGACCCATGATTAAGGTTTTTTGCCTAAGGCCAAATTTCAAATTCTATATGAAAGATCCCTGGGTAAAGTAAGGCACCATCAAGAGACTCAGATCTGTGCCTGCCTCTGGAAGACCATACTCCAGCTGAGAACTGCTGGAGTGGAATATGTGCTGGCCCACCTTTGTGTCCTCCTTTGCCTTGTCATTCACCTGTGCCAGTCACCTGTCTTTTCCTTTGGAAGGCTGAATGTTTCCCTTCTTTTCCTCAACTGTGGTGAAGCACTTCCAAGGCGTTCAAAAAGAAATAGAATTAAGTTCACTCATTATTTTGTGAGAATCTTACTTATCTTTAGGAGGTGAAATTACTGACTCTACCAGTTAATAACACAATCAAAGCCCTGATAATAGGAAATAGTGTCTTGGATGCCGGGGTTACTAGCACCAGGGTTGCTTATGCCATACCACAGCGACGCTGCAATGCTCTTGTGCTGCCCTGCTTGGCTAAAGGTTAGGAGATCAAAGCTACATCCATTCTACATGATTTGAAGTAAAACAGGCTCTTTATTTTCAGACCATCTCAAGGGGTTTTGAAAGCGGGAGGAAACAAAATGACAGTTAATGGATCTAGGAGGTCTGACCTGAGGATAAGGTTAAGTGGTGTAATAATCTCCATACTGAACTTGGTGCTGTATAGCAGCTTCCCTAATGTGCTTGGTCACAAGGTGAACCACTCTGAGCAAACCTCACAGATTTTCTGCCCACACAACTTGGAGCAAAGCTTAGGGTTCTGTTAAACCTTCCCCTAAAACACTTTCCTTTTTGTTCATTAAAGACCACTTTCCTCCACGTTACGCTCACCAATAACCTTGCCATACTTCTAATTCACTTTTGTGCACTGTCCTTTCTCTAGTGCTCTGATATTTGCCTCCAAAAGCAAAATCTATCACATTTTCTAAATCTAAAACATTTCTTAGATTATAGACTTCCTTCTTTAAGAATCAAAAGAAAAAGAAAAGTTAATGCATGGGTTCTCTTTGTTTGGTTTTGTTGTTAGGG
>NW_010418066.1:0-724 GCF_000710305.1 Buceros rhinoceros silvestris | reverse complement strand
AGAAATGGTCTGGCTGAAGAACTGTTTCTTTTCAGAGAGTGCTGGATGGGGGTATCAGTCAGATAATTTTTCCTTCTTTGAAAGAAAGATAAAATCAGGTAATGAATTGCAGCGTTTCTGTGGGCAATGGCCTCTTTATGCCTGTTGTTAAGACCAGCGTAGGCAATATTATTCACAAACTTCATCAAGGAGTAATATTGTAATGTCCTTCTCACAAAGACATTACACGTATCTTCCCAGTGCAGGAAGAAATTCCTGAGGTAAATTTGGAATTTCTCTGTCCACAAGGATTTATTCCCTGATGGCTGGGGAATTACTTGTTTCCAACATGTCCCAACTCAACCCAGCCATGTTCTTGGTATACCATTGGGTTGGAGAAGATCTTTACCTTGCAAGAATAACTCCAACTGACTGACATACAATGGTATTTCAGTATGTACAGAAGAATTAATCATCTGATTAAAAAAAAAATAGATAGTGAATAGAGGTAGGAAAGCTTATTATGCTGAAGACCAAAAGTGAAGGAAACTGTTCACACCTCATGCAGCACTCTTCACTAAGCAAGATGACAGATTTAGTGTTGTCAGTTCAGGATGAGGTATGAGGTAATAAACATAACTGAAAGTATCTACATTGAAATACTATATGCTATCAGAATCTGCTACCTGAAATATAAAAGATCGGGATATGGAACTGTCGCGGTTTGAGAAGGGGGCTGTTTCCC
>NW_010418065.1:28039-54326 GCF_000710305.1 Buceros rhinoceros silvestris | reverse complement strand
GTGGGTGTGGTGGTATATGCGTATTCTTCTGAATGATCTGGCACCAACTGACCTCCATGGGAGGCAGACGGTAGAGTGGCTGAGCCAGGTATATGAACCCCTGAGGGCCAATACCTTGTAATATCTCAGTGACCAGGATGATGGGCCAGAGTGCGTCCTCAGCAAGTTGGTAGATGATGCAAAACTGAGAGGAGTGGTTCATACGCCAGAGGACTGTACTGCCATTCAGAGAGACCTCAAAAGGATGGAGAAATAGGCTGATAAGAAGTTCTAAGGAAAATGACCAGGCTTTCACTTGGCGAGGAGCCACCCCAGGCACCAGTACATGCTGGGGGCTGACTAGCTGGAAAGGAGTTCTGTAGAAAAAAACCCAAGTGGGGTTTTTTCCCCTTGTGGCAAAGAAGGCCAGCTTGCCTCCTGGGCTGCATTAGAAAGAGCATGGCCTAAAGATTGAGAAAAGTGACCATTTCTCTCTGCTCAGGCCTCGTGAGACACATCTGGAGTGCTGAGTCCTGGTCTGGGCTTTACACTACAGGAGAGACATGTACATACTAGAGCCAGACCAGGAAAGTACTATGAAGATACTTAAACGACTGGAGAATCTCTCCCTGAGAGAGATGGGACTATTCAGCCTGGAGAAGGGAAGGCTTGAAAGGATCTTATGCATGTGTATAAATATCTGATAGGGGTGTAAAGACAATGCAGCCAGGCTTTTCTCAGTGGTGTTCAGGGACAAGAATGATGAGCACAAACTGAAATTCAGGAAATTCTGATGAATATAAGGCAAAGATTTTTTACAATTAGGATGGCCAAAGACTAGACCAGATTCCTCATCAATGCTGAGGAGTTTTCATCCTTGGAGGTATTCTAACCCCAACTGAACACAGCCCTGAGTGACCTGCTGTAGCTGTCTCTGCTTGAGCAGGGCTTGGAGTAAATGATCTCCAGAGGTTTCTTCCAACCTCAGTCATTCTTTGATTTTGCAATGATACCAGTGGTGAGTTTTCATTATAAACTTTATATATCTTTTAACATTCATCATTATTTTCCTAACCACAAAGAAAAAGAAAGAAATATAGAAAGCAACATACAATGTAATTTTTGATCTGAAATATAAGGATTTGCCTCTGAAAATTTGATGTGAAAACTTCCAATCAGTGTAAAGAGAATCTTGTCTGGGAGTTTTCTTAAATTATGACTGTAACAAAAAATCATTGTAATGAGTCTGTTTGGGACAGAATTAGTTTTCTTCACAGTAGCCTATATGTTGCTGAGATTTATTTTTCTGATAAAAGCAATGGTGATATCACTTCAGTGGTTTAGCTGCCGCTGAACAGTGCTTGCACAGTGTCAAGGCCTTCTCTGATTCTCACTCTGTCCCTACCCTGGATGTCCACTCAAGACGGGCAGGAGTTGGGGAGGGGGCAGAGCCAGGATAGCTGACCCAAAACGACCAGAGATATTCCGTATTATGTAATGTCATGCTTGGTAACAAAATAGTGGTGTTGGCAGGAGTTTTTTCTAAAGTAGCTATTGCTTGGAGACTGGATAGACATCACCCATCTGCTGAGATGTAGTAAGTGATTGTTTTTGCATCACTTGGGTTTTTTAGTTTTTTTTTATTTCTTCCCCCACCCACTTCACTTATTAAGCTGGTTTTCCACCCACAAGCTTTTCTTGATTTGCCTTCCGATTTCCTCCCTGATACTGCTGGGGGAAAGTGAGAGAGCAACCAGGTGGGAGCTTACCTTCTGGCTGGGTCAACCCACCACAGTCATTTAGATCAAATACAGATATGAACTCACATAGTAATGAAACAGGAATTGAGGCTAAAAGCAACTATTGTAACCACATTAGCATTTGGAATTCTGCTGTGTTAAGCAGAGATAGAAATACCGTAGAGGTTTCATAACACATGGAGCTGTATTTTGTAGCTGCTAGAGTAAGATTAGTGATATAAATGACTCTCAATCATCCAGATTATTTAGATATCATTCACAAAATTGCAGTAGTTCCAGACTTGTGCTGTTTGAATATCTTATGATAGTATTCTATTTAATTGACTGCACACAACCTAAATCTGGCAGTTTTGCAAAATTGCTTTTCATTCCATTTCGCATTTGTGTCTGAGACACCGCAGAGCCATGAGCAAAAGGACAGTGAACGTGGTTGGAGGAAAATGGCAGGAGATAGTCTTCTGCTGTCATCCGAGTTTCACTGGCACTGCCTAACATTGAAAGGGGAAACAAATGTGTTAAATTGGCATGGAACTTAGATATTACTTAGCACGAGCTGCCTACTGGTTAGGCAGGACTGATTTGTTTATTTTGATCTGCTCATGCCTCTATTCCTTGCATAATCCAAAATCACCTGTTTCCTGAATGGATGTGCAGCTCGGCTGCATGCTCATTTGTTTGTCTTCACCTGCTGCCTAAGGCCAAAGGACTGAGTTGCATTTCTCAAATTCAGACAATTGCAAGTGAGAAGCATGGCATATGGGTCCATCAGTTCAGGACAAAGCTGGTTTTACAGAGTGGGTTTCAGATTAAGTATCTTACTGCAGAATTTTCTCTATTTGAACTTTGTAGATACTCTGTTTTAAGAGTCACATTGAGAATATTTGAATATAAGAGTATTCATCAGCATAAAGTCATTGCTACTGTATATAGGCCAGATACCAGTGCAAAATATCCTGTTTTATTGAAAGGCTGGACCTGATGCCAGCTTTCTGGGCAGTACTAGAAATGTAGACAAAGACCACATTTTTCAAAAATGACAGAACTATTCTAACCAGATTCTGCTGGAACAGGGCTGATTTCCCAGACGCCATTTTAGCATCCAGTAGTTGAAATTCAAGGCACACTTTTGAAAATTTGGGCCAAAGACACTAACTTGATTTGTCCCTGTTTTTAAAGTTGGAACTATCACTGACTGAACACATATCTAGACTGGTAGGCAGGTGTAGGACTGATTCGTTATTGGTATTGGTATTATTCTCTAATCCAATAGCCAAAGGCACATACATCAGCTCCTGCACACTACCCTGAATGTACTAAGTATTCACCACCCTGAATGTTAGTTTATGTTCAGCTCAGGATTTATCAAGCATTAGGTATTTTGCTCAGAATGAGCATTCAGAGATTAATCTTCCCATTAAAATTAATTTAATATAAACACTTCGTAGCATTTGGGCAAACGCATTGTTTTTTTCTAACTTCTGCCTGACTAGAGTATATGAAGTGATTTAAGAAAAGCTATTGCACAAGAGGGCAAATCCACCCATAGGAATTTAATTCTTTTTAGTCACCTGTATGTTCACAAGACATTTTAAGATACTTATATAGCTCTCACTGGGAAATTTGAAAAATTCAGAACCAAAAAGCTTTTTCTTGGCAAATGGTTAAGTTTTATATTTCACCCTTATAGTCACTCCTACTGTGCTTCCCTCAGTGGTAATGCTGAAATAGTTCTGAACTAGTAAAATAAACCTTTAAAAAGTTTCAAGCAGATTTTCTTGATTTAAAAATGATGATTTATGATTATGCGAACTAGGTTTAATATGCATTAGGAATTCAAATGCTGTTGCAATAATTTTTTAGTAAAAGCTGCTTTTTAGAACTACCTTTGCACATTCTCTCCACAAGCAATAATTCTTCATCTATAGAGTAATTTATTTCTTCTGGTTTTAATATGTTACAGATGAATGGTTGTATGTCTTTCCTGTTAGAGCATTACAAGACAGGCCACTTTTGCATTAGGCTGGTACTACAACAGATACCTGTGGTGCTCTTCATGGTTCATGTGGTACTAATTTAAATGGGAAGTTGCACATATTTCATTGAAACACTTGGTAAAGCCAGCTTTCACAGAAGGGTGCAAATGATGAACTGTTCTCTGTGTGCAGCTGAACTGCTCTAAATGTGTCAGTGAGGGTTATGGATCATTTCATTCACCCATCAGCTCTGGTCCGCTGTGTGTACAAATCACAGTATAGTGTCATCCAACAGAACATTCCTGACAATACTAGAACATTTATAGTACTGCCATTTTTAATAGGAGTTCTGCAACCCTGTTTAAATAGTATTACTTCTTTAACTCTTTAAACTCTGAATTTGCAGGAATTTTTTTTCCCTCTCTGTTAGTTACAACGTCCCCAGTTTGGACTCCGCTCATTTTTCTTGGCTTCATAGCTACTGGGAGAGGAAAAAAGACACGCTCAGTGTTAAAGGTAAGTTGCAGCTAGGACCTGCGTCCAAGAAACTTTCAGTCTCCAGAAATGGTACATTATTTTCTTGTCTTTCCTTAGCAGTGATCTTTGGATTATTCAATACCCCCATAGCATAAAGTTCCATTAAATATCAAACAGTCCACCTTCATTGTTTGTCAAGAATCAGCTGAATTGGTGATAAATGATACATGATTAGAGAACCTTTTGTCTTTCCATTGTCAAGATAAAAACATTTTTGGTAGTTGCAGTGTAGTATTTTGCCACTATCTGGACTTTTCAGCTGAGAAAGGAAAGAAACTTGCTGAAAATTAAAGGAAACTTTGTCAGTGACTTCCTGTCATTGATGGGAGAAACTGCAGCAAGAAACCTAGTATAATTATGAGTATTGTAAAAGCAAAGTCATGTATTTATATTTAGGAAGTAGTCAACTGTTTTACCACTTTTTTTTTAATTCATTTTATTTTATATTACTTCTCCTGCATTAGAACTGATCCCTCCTAATCCTGCATTACAGACTGACAGAACTTGCACACAAAAATTGTACTGATCAGACATAAAGCATATACATTCAGGTTTCCCTTTATTCTGTAACTGTCATTCAAAATCAAGGGTTGTGAGTATTCATTTCCTCCCAAAGAACTGGTAAGTTACCTAGGTGCAAAGGAGATGTTCACGCTGGTGAAATTAAGGTAGCTTACTCAAGCTACTGAAGTCATAAATTCCTGTTAAACAAAAAACCTACAGTTACTGGAGTTTGGTAGGCTCCTAACTCAGACTTTCAGTTTTCTCTGTGGACTGTAGGAAGATTCAGCATCTATGCTAGGCACCAAAACTAGGTGTTTAATCTCACACAATATGAGTATCTCCTAGTTGGCCAATTATGGATTTAGAAGTCTGTATTTAAGAAACACTGTTTGAGATGTTTTAGTACAAATCTTGACAGATGGTAACTCCCCAAGTCAGGTTACTATGTCATAGCCCTTCAGAGAGTGGCTGATTTTGAACCAATGTTACTTCACATATACCTAATTTCTGAATTTATGCTGGACACTGTTGTTCTGCATATATCCTAGATACATGGTGGGTGTTCTGAAAGCAGCATTCTTTAACAAAACAAAGCAGAAACCAGTAATAATTTTTGAATTGAACAATATAGAATTTTTCCAGAATGTAACTAAGCCTGCAAATCCAAGCTGGCTTAAGTTAATAACACCAGAAAAATGTCTAACCATTTCCATCACTTGAAAGCAAAGATCCTGGATCATCACTGGCAACCACTGTACATGTAAAAATAATAACCACTGAATATGGGTTACTCACTCTCTTCTAGCTGTTGTAGAGTACTCCCTTACGGACAAAAATAACAAGTGTCAACATTTGCATTATTTTTACTGTTACGAACAACACCCCATGCTCATGCTGCATACTCACATTACCCAGACATCCACAAATAGGATCATGAGTTCTCACGGATTTTTTTATTATTTTCAATTTATCATTGCTAAACTTTCACACAGCTCCTTCACAGAAACTAAATCTTTTCAGTGCTTTTAGGTATCAGATTAGCGACAGTTTAGGGCACCCCTCTCCACAGATACGTAGTGACATCTTTCTTTTCTCTTGTGGGAAGCAATGGAAGCTCAAGAGGTTAATGAAAGAGGGAGATGTGGGCCAAAAAATGTGTCTCCTATGTTTTTTTGTCGTATTACATTGCTACTGAAGATCATGCAGGTTTCAGAATATATTCAAATGTAATTTTTCCTGTGGTAAAATCTACTTACTCTATTCTTATATATCACGTCAGGGTAAGGGCCAAGTTCTGCAAAGTTTGAGTCAAAATTCCTGTCATAATTTTTATATTAGAGAAAATCAGTATTCATTTTATTTGACTTGGGAGTATGGTATAATTAATTACTCCTTGCGTGTTCTTAATCCAGCAACGGCTTTTGCTTTTAAGTTTTTGATTTTTCTGTACATTTTAAGTTACACATTCATTTGCTAAATATATTTGAAAAATTTCACACTGCAAAAATGAAAAAGTTATTAAGTTCACTGTGAGGATAGTGTTGAATTTGGTTTTCCTCTTATGTACATGATAGAAAGTTTTCTCTTCTGACAGTGAGAGACTTCAGTGAGATCAATGTGAATTACTACTTTTGCCTCTGTAAGTTAATGAAACTCCATCAGTGGTATCAGTAAGCCCGTCAACAAAAAATAGCTAAACAATTTGGAAATATTTATGTCTTTTGGCCCTGTGAGATTATTAGTGGGTTTTTTATCTTTGTTGGCAACATCTCTTCTCTCAGAGCTTAGAGGGCAAGGGTCCATTCTTGGCTTTTACAGATACGTATGCTGTGTTCTGAAGATGCTCCAGCTTCTCTATAAATAAACCTTAACAATACCAGTCATTACCCCTGTAAGTGAAAAGAAAAGCCATCACACTTTCCAATTTCTGAAATTAAAGTTGACAGACAGTGGTGATATGCTCTGAATATACGATTGAAATTATTTGTGAGAGTAAAAACTGTAAATTATTCCATTTCACACCATGCGTAAATAATGCTTCTTTGTGCCCCTTCATTCAAGACTCTGTGTTTGGGAACAGTTTGGGAACAGTTTTTTTCTTTTTAAAAAATCCATTTGTTAAAAATGAGACGTGATTTCTTGCCAGGGAAACTGACAGAGAAGGAAAATATGGTGACGGAGAAGATTCTTTTCATCTGCTTCTAGATGATCACTCTGTGATACTGCTTCCTAAATTCCCGAGCTAAAAGCCAGCCTCACTACAGAAAAATTACTTCTATCCATTTCCCATACTGAGTAATGGCAAGCAGAGATGCTTGGAATATGTCTATGCCTCACAATGAAAGGCTGTGTTAGACATACTCTAGCACACTGAGCAAGCTGGTAAGTCTGTGTAGTGAGGATATAAGCATGTGATGCAGAATCTATAAAACTACTTTAAAGTAGCATAGCCCTGACAGACAGGACTAATAAGCCCATATGCAGTGCTTCCTGCTCCAAAGATAACCCACTCCCAAATTGCTTGGGTACCTCAGTGTGGGACTTCACACACAGACAGTCTTGTCAAATGCCACACAGGAATTTTATTCTCTTCCCTGGTTTCTGCAAGGAGAGGCTTATGACTTCATCTTTAGATCAGTATAGCTGGATATTTGAAAGGCTGTACAGAGATGGGGCAAAACAAGAAAGGGATGAAAGAAAATTTTGCTGAAGCGGGAAGTTCGGCATGTCTCAGTGGTGCTTCTGCTTCTAAATGTCAATCTTCTTCATGAGGAGCTCCTATTTAAGAGACTTGCAGGCTGGTGATAACTACAATTTTCCCTAAAGCGTTTGTTTTGTTTTGTTTTCTTCTACCCAGTGTGTACCCATGTACTGTGCACCAAGTAACAGACTTACGTAAACCTGTAGAGAAACATGATTGTCAGCGACACATGGTTGTATGCAGTTTGACATTATCTGGAATGTGATGTAGTGATTATTTGATAAAGCATCAGTAATGCAGGTCGTGTTTGACAAAAACAATAATGATGAAAAATGTGATTAAAACTTTAAGGACCAGACCACATTTCACAAATACTGACTGCTTAATTACCACTTACCTATTGACCAACATGTCTTTAACAACAAACATTTGTTTTCAAGTGAACATTGCAAGTTCTAAATTGATTAGCAAAACATTAAGTAAGTTTTCCCTTTCCCGATGTACAAGTGCTCATTTTTGAGCCCGAGTACGTCGTATTCTTACATCTCACACCGTTATGCAATGCACAGGTTAGAATTAGTGGAATTCCTAAGCCATGAGAGAATTGCAAACTCTTTTCCCATTGATGTTCCACAAAGGAAGTGAACTTGGAAACTAATGTGGTTTGGGGGGAAACCTGAATAGAGGCCTTAGTGGTGTTCAGTTTCCAGGAGTCGGCATGTTGTTCAGTTTTGTCCAATTATCAATAAATAAGAGGGATTAGCTGCTGGTAATGGTGCAGCGGACAAAGGATGCAGGTCACATGCAGTGAATTCAGAAAAGTGAGAGTGTACTTAGGAAGAAAAGCTTTTCTAAATTAGCAATAAAAAGAGATGATTAGGTTAACCATTTAGTTTCTAAAGTAGATAAATCCTGATGATATGAATTCACTGCTGAATTATACCCTGAGTGATATGTCAAGGTTCATCTAACTTTCATCTTCTTACTACAAAATAATCATTTAGCTCTTCATCTAACTTGCTGCACAAAAAGCCGGGCCTTTGGAAACTGATGAATATGACCTTGAGAACTGAAACTGAAAGAGAAGACAAACAGAAGAAAAGTGAAACTTCAACTGGTTAAAATGTAGACTAATGATTTTAGAAGTTTAAATGTCACTCTGTCTATTCGCCTGAAATTTGTCCTGAACAGAAAAGTAAAAATGCTTGAGTCTTTAAATACAGCATGTGAGCTTTGATGGAAGGTGCTCGGTACAGAAAGTGTGTTGATTTTTGTTATGAACAGTTCCATAGGTGTTATATTCCCTATTTTCAATTTGATTTCAATTTAATTCCCTATTATCAATTTAAGCAGTGAGGTAATCAAAGTTAATTAAGAAAAGTTTGGTATTTAGAGTTTAGAGATGCAGATGCTTTGAGACTGATATTTTACCCTGTCCAGAAATCTGAGAAATGGTAGATCAGGAGAGAATCATATTCACACATTAATTTGGAGGCTCTGAACTGGGGTTGGAAAAGCACCTCCTACTGTGTACACAGAGTCTAGATATCCAATAAATCTTTACCACACTAGTTCTCCAAGTGAACAGCAGAGAAGGACACAGTAAAACATGTAAGTACTCAGCAACAGAAATTTTAGCCAGTGGAACATTATCTAAAATCTGACATTACCATTATACCATCAACGGATCAATCCTATTGGAGAACACATTCCCTATAGGATGTTGTACACAAGTAATTTCTATCCAATTCACTGTATGTCTGAATGAATAATTTGTGGGAGGAGTGAGAAGAGATATTATAGTATTTGCAATATATTTTCATTTTGAAATGCCAAGTTTTCTGCAAGCTGGCCTGCTGGACACTCAGTTTCTCTTCAGTAGATGGAAATTGATATTTCAAGTTAGTTTAAAGCCCTAGATAACATGACAGGCACAGAAATGTCCACTGGTAGTTCTGTTGTTAAAAATAACCAGCTTAGTCAGTTGCCTCTTAAACATCCTTTCATCACGCTTGTGCTGAGAGTGCCAGAAATGGAGATACCCCTGTCTGCTTTGTCTATTAGTTTTTGTCAACAAGCAGAAAAAGAAGGCGAAAAAAAAGACGTGGCTAGGCAGCTTTTTCCATGAAGAAAATAGATCCCCAGCATCCTATAGATATTTTTATATGCCTTCTGTGATCCCAGCGGGAACATTCAAAGTTTGAGGGCATACAGCAGATGAATGGCTGGGGTTACTAGAGCACAGTTCCCCTATTTCTTTCCGTGGATCTGACCAGAACCTCTGCCTTTCAGGGGCTGTGCTGCTGAACTTCCAGGAGTTCACCGCTTTCCCAATCAGCTACCATATGGTAATAAACCCAATGCACACAGCAAGGGATGTTGTTCATTTTTGATTAGAGGAGGTTGGAGACGCATATTCCATTTTATGAAATAAAATACTTGCTGCAGTTGGCTTGTGGATTGTACTTTTCTCAGGTATATGGCCTGGAAAATGGTTCATCTGTGCCAAGTAAGTGATGTTTATCAACTTGCAGCTTTTTACGAACACAGGGGAGAAAAATGTGTATAACAGGATTATAAAGACTTGAATCAAATCCAGACAAACTGTTCTTGTTTTCTAATCTGCAAACACGTAAATACCATATAGCTCTGAAAGTAGGAAAAAAGTGTAACTTTCCAAATAAAATTCTATTAAAGTCTGCAAAGTTAATTAATGTAATAAATATGCCTGTGCTATATTAAGCGACAAACCTAACACTATTATCTGTTCCTATTTTCTTCCTGGATAACTCAGTACATGAGTATTCTAAGGCCTTGAACTATATACTGTGCATTCACTTAACTATCACCACCCAAAGCCAAGTATTTCAGCAATACACAGCAGCAAGTTATAAACAAAAAGTGATTATAATTATATTTAGTAAAGTTTGGAGCCAGTATTTTCTATTGCAGTTTTATAGCAGAGAGTAGTATAAATTTCTTATTAAGAGGCTATAATTGCTGGAAGTGGCATACCATGTTTGTTTTATGACACTACTATTGTTTAATAAAGGTGGCAACACAGGAGATGACTGAGAAAAGTTAATGACACACACATAGTTGAGAACTAAAGTCTGCAGACCATGTCTTGCAATGTCAACTAATCTTGCCACTTCTTAGACGTGCTCCACTGGCTTGTAGAGATAACAAACTAATCCACTAAGTTGGGGAGCACAGATCCTTGGGCTATCTCAAAATAGTGAACATTCCATGAATTAAGTATCCTGTGTATTTTGGAGAGGAAAAGATGTCCTACTTAATATAAGGGTTCAGGATGAATAAATTACTTTTTGTCTATGTTTCAACAATTCAAAGACCTTTCCCTTTTCTTACTTTTCTCTTCCATTTTTTATGAAGTACCATGCTTGAGACTGCAGCCAAGTCGTAAATATCAGTGTTCCATTTTCTTTTCCTTTTAAGGAATAGAGATACAGCTTACCATATTTGCTAGTTGATTTTGGTGCTTTTGTTAGCTGAACGATGTCATCTAATGGTCCACTTTGTGCAAAATTTTCTCCCACCAAGCCAGTAGGACTCTGTTGAGATGAGCATAGTGCTTGTTACAAGTAAAGGCATCCAGATCTGGGGCTGCTACCAAAATGTCCCACTCACAGGCTGATGGTATCACTGGGAGGCTGATTCTGTGATCACACACAGAAACCAGGGAAAGGGAAGGCAGTGTCAGTTTTCAAACTCCCATCCATTAGGAGGTTTCAGGGCATAGTTTGGTGACTTACAGGTACAAAACAGGAAAAAAGACCAGGCAGCTGAAATGTCCAATGAACGGTGTTTAAGTTTCATTGCCTACCAGTTCATGTTTGTCTCCTGACTGACTGAGGATTTCAGTCATATCAAATCCAAACTTTGTTTCCAGTGGCTCCTAAAGTCTCAATAAATAAATTCTGAATTCAGTGCTTCCACAAAGTTTTGCAAACATCCCCAGTAATGCTATACATTTTATGTAGTAATTTAATTGCTCACTTTCTGTTATTTTCTATTCCTGGATGTGTTGCATCTGACCTATACTTTCACTAGGCTTGCTGTTCCATTCAAAACATTATTGTCTTTAATTCCATCCTGGCTGACATCGTAGAATAACACTAAAATGTGGTTCAATATTCATTAAGATACCTAATACATTGACAATAATTTAGTGATTTTGTGATAGTGACACCAATAATCTATGACTAGATTTTACCCTGTTCTTGACAGGGAACACTGGACTACATGCCTAAATGGAAGGCAGTCCATTGGTTGGCCCCAGGTACTGCCAGCTATCTCTACATCGGGAGCAAAGGGAGAGAAATGCAATTTTTTTCCTCTTTATTATTGCTATTGTTGCGTTTGAGAAGCTATTAAAAGTTTTTTGGGGCTCCCCTACCCTGCTTTTTTTTTTTCTTTTTGTACTACACTGTTTGGTACCAGTACCAGTGGCTAGATTTTGCCATGTTAAGAAATATTTGTGGTCATACATATCCAAGTAGTGGAAGACACTTGCACTTAATTGTCCAGGACAGTCTTGGCAAGCAGTAGTTATGTTTTATCTTTCCTGTAACTAGATTTTTTTTTTTAATATGCTGCATTTCTATTTACTTCTGAAATCTCTTCTGAGAGCTGGATTAAATGAAAGGCAAAAATAGAGTCTCTGTTTCAAAAAGTGTATGAAAGAAGAAACAAGCGGAGAAAACACGTATAAAACAAAAACAAGCTAACAGATTCATACTTGTGTTTGGTTCCATGTGCCACACTGTGATATGGCTGTTCTTTTCTGCTCCTTTGTTTAGGCAGGGAAAAATTCTTTCAGGCCAAATTCCCTTTCTTACACAGACAACAATGGCACCTTAGTATGTGAGGGGTCTAATAGAACAGTCAATCTGAGTTAAAACATTAATTGTCCTAAGCAGAAGTGCAGTATTTAGTGCTGTGGACTTCCATTTATTGTTCATTATTCTTTTTCCCTTCAAAGTGTTTCTGCCATATATTACGTAACCTCTATCTTAGTGCAACGCAAGGTGTAAAGAGCCAAGCTTAGAGAGTGTAACTAAACCAACTCAACCAAGTTTTGTTCTCCCAGGGCTGATGCCAAAAATGATAGGGCTGAAATCAGAGATAATTTTTGAAGGAATTTCTTAACGAAAAAGAACATAAAATTACTTTCTAGAAATTAAACTCAAAATTCGATTTTTTGAGTTTTCATTAAAGTTGTCCGAATTAAAACAGTTAGGCATTTAAGGTGCCTGAACAGCAGTCTATGACCACACTGCATTTCATGCATCACCTCGTATATCACCTGTCCCCAAAACTCTTGCAACATCTTTAGCAAACACCTTTCAGCATGTGCATTTGATTTGTAGCAGAAAACCATTCCCTAATCCCACCACACTGCACCTGTGTGAAAGATTTGCAAGCTGTGGATAAGGATGCTGTGATTGCTGATTCTTGTGAGGCTAGAGGAGAGTAAAGAAGAGCAGAAGGATTCAGAGACCTTAGGTGAGAGAACCGGAATATACTCCACACATCAGTTTGCTAATCGGAAGAACATGGAGGACTGGTTGTGTGTGACTGTAGCCCAGCTATAAGTCGCTCCTGCAGCAGCAGGGGCTGCACAGAGCCAGCACTGATGCATGAGTGAACAGGACAAAAGTCCCAAATGAAGTGAAATTGTCAACAAAGCTGAGCAAAGGTACAGTTCTGAAAGTGTTCTCTTCACTCTTGCATATGCGTATAGGACAGTTCCTCAGCAACCTGATTAAAACCTATGGATATAAATCGCCAGAATGGCAAAGCTTTCTGCATAGAAAAGGCCTCATCCACTGATGGTGCAAACAGCAGCCCAGCCAGATAAAGAGGCTTAGGTGTCAGATAGTTTCCTACACAGTGGCCAAAACTCCCTGGCAAGATGCAACTCTTCCCAAGCTCAAGATACGGAACAGGGTGATGGAACCCCCTGATGAGTTGGTGCTCTGTACTGAGAGGAGACCTTCAGCTCTGCAACTGCACTAGATGTCATACCACTATCCTCAAGGCATGAGAAAAGTATTCTTTTTTGTATTACTGATGTCCTTCTTCCATCCTAAGATTCATATTTCAGTTCACTGTCTTGTGCTGGCCACCTTGTAGATTTCTCCTGGAATATCTTCTCTTCCCTCTCTCCTGTGCAGGTAGTTCCTGGTCTTCTTGTTGAAGAGATCCTCCATGGTATAGAAAGGGTTCCCGTATATGAGGGATAGAGGCTGTAAGTGATGGCACATGGTTCAGTCCACATTGCCTAGCAGGGTATGTGCAGGCACTTCAAGGAGGGACCTTCACAGGTGTGAGTTGTCCACTTCATGTGCATTTACCCTACAGCACACTAGCAAGCTATAAATTTTCCCTTATCGTCCCAACTGGGACAGGTTAACTGCAGCCCAGAGATTGTTTTCAAAGATGTGATCAACCAGAGAAAGTACAACCAACCTGCTAGTCATACTCTGTGAGCCATGGAGTTTATGTGGTGTAATATATACACTTAGAAGCCTACATAGTCTTCGATAGAAGGGATGCAGGTGTGTATGTGTCTGAGAGTTGTAAGTTTTAATGTGCACTTTCTTATACCTTTCTTTCCAAACTTTTCCTGAGTTCCCCATCTTCTGATCCACTGATATGTGAAAACATATATATATATACACACACTGACATATATGTGTATATTTATATATTGATATCTTTTTATATGTGTGTATATATGAGCTTGGGCTTCCCGTTCAGTGACCATTGAGTGAACAATTTATGTGTAAGTTATATCCCTTTATTTCGAATCTCTGAACCTGCCACAGATGAGCATGGGTAAAAGGATGACTACCTATTGGTCTGAGAATACAGTTCTTGCTAAATAGATATTAAAGCAAAATCAAGATTCAACATTCCAGACTGAATGGTTTCAACTGAAAATATCCTAATGCTGGAAGTCTAAAGAATATAAAAACCCTTCAGAAAGGCCCATTGTTGTAAATGGATCTGCACCTGTGAGAAACATCAAAGTCAGAATGTCTTTTTCTCTGAACTGCATTCTCTTTTATCCTCCATTTTACTTCTGTATGTTTATATATAACAATCTAATATTATTAATACTCTGGCAACTTTGCACTAATATCATGAGTCAATCCAAGATCAATGAGATCAATGAAATATTCTTTGGGGATGTTACTGCAAGCAGAGGGTATTTATTTACCTCTTCCTTTCCAAAACCATGATGGCAGAATTTTCGAATCTTTCCAACAGAGGTCTGCTTCTGCTAATATCTCTCTTCCTGCAGGAATTCAGATAAATTGTTATTGCTCTGAAAATCAAACATGAAAGTGCCCGTCAGTGGAACTTTGTATTACATAGTCTTAAGACTGAGCAAGGAATAAATTTATACTATAAAAAGTGAATTCAGAAGTTTTTGTTGTTCTGGAAATAACTAGGGGTTGAGAAAACTGGATCACATGCATGGTGCAAATACATTCAATGATATCTATTTCCTGTAGAGTTTGCCCAATACCTTGCTCATAAATATTAATGTTTATTCAGCTGTTTTCTCCATGTTAGTGGTATCATTTCAGGGAATATTCATAGAATAAAGGCCACATTTTGACAATCTAGAGGAAAATTATTCTAAGACTTCCAAATGTTAATATCCTTAAAAATCAAGCTAAATATGCATCCCATAACCATAATTGCATTATTAATTAAACAGTATTGTTTAGCATTCCTTTTCAAAGAGTTTAAGAAAATAAATTGTATCAACTTTAAGCCAAATTCTTCACAAAAGAGTAGCAATATATCCTGAAGGGTGACTATTCCTCTCAAGAAATCCATCAAAATCCCATGTACTTTTTTTTCCTTGTCAGCACGTGTTAACTGGTAAAAATAGGACATAAATATTCAAGAGAAGATAAAATTGAAGCAAGAATTGCCTATAATGAATAAAAGAATACAGTCTACAAAATCAGTAATACCAAAAGCAGCTAGGAATTACATTAGCAATATCAAATGTATGACTTTCGAACGCACTGTCAGAGCTCGTCTGCCATCTTCACATACCACAGTCTTAGTAGGACTGCTGCAAGAACCTTACAGTTAAAAAAATCTGTAAAACTGTCTGCATAGCAATATTAAGGATGGGAGTCAGGCAAAAATGGTTGGATGACAGTTTCCCCTTGTTCTCTTGTTTTGCAAATCTCTTTTCCCTTGATAAGCAGTATTTTGGACATGCTAATTTAGAATAACCTTTGTAAGTCATTCTGTTGGGAAGTCACATTTTTGTTCTATGTTTGGTTGTGAGCAATCTATCAGTCCAGATCTTGCAGGCATTAATGAGTGGAAACATACAGAGCATGCAGAGCAGTCTATCATCACAAACAGAACTTCTGACTCTGAGAGACTGGAGAAAATGGTATCCTTTTTCATAGGATACAGCATACTCTATCCTATATTAATTTTATTCCTCTCTGCTAGAGGATGATACGGAGCAGGAGCTCACACACCCTGTACACACCTCTTAAGGATTTTAATGCACATCATTAAGACCCTTGTGTGACGGCATAATGACAATGGCATCTCTGTTGTTACCACAAGCCCAATAATGGTCACGAGGAAACACCTCTTTTGCGATGACCTGTGAAACACTAATGTTTTACCCATGCCAGGTTAAGAGAGTAGCGAGTACTCCCTCTGCTATGCAGCAAAACTGGAAGATCCTTTTTACTCTTACTTTCATTTATTTCCTAACTCAACCCCTTCTGTGATATTACAGACAAAATCACCAGTGATGTCACAGCCTGTAAGGTTGATACCTCTAATAATCTCTTAATGAGAATTTCTCTGCACTCTCTGCAAAACCAAAAAATGACAAATATAGAAATTCCTCACATATAGAGCTACACGTGCTGACTTTATTTTTGCTCTTCTGAGTTTCAAACAGCCTCAGTTTGCGGTTCTGATGTCTAATTACAGATACATCTCATTACTTCCTGACTGGCAACAGTTTATTCAGCTGAATCCAGAAATGTTGACCAGAAACCCCTCACTCCTCTGGCAACACTGCTCACTCATTTGAAGGTTTTCAACTTGGGGTTCCTGAGGGGGTATGCATAGTATCCAGACATGAGGTATTAAATTACCTCTGTTTCCCAAAAGAGGATGAAAGGTATTTATATTTGCTTTATACACTTAGGTGTGTATGAGTGCATGATTTTGTTAACCAGAGCCATGAGTTTCTCCTTTGTTGCCGTTCTTCTGTAATATCTACTGCACTATATGTAATACGTCTTATCTACTGCAATGTAGTAATGTAATACGTAATATCTACTGCACTATATGTAATACGTCTTATCTACTGCAATGTAGTAATGTAATACGTAATATCTACTGCACTATATGTAATACGCTCATTTGAAGGTTTTCAACTTGGGGTTCCTGAGGGGGTATGCATAGTATCCAGACATGAGGTATTAAATTACCTCTGTTTCCCAAAAGAGGATGAAAGGTATTTATATTTGCTTTATACACTTAGGTGTGTATGAGTGCATGATTTTGTTAACCAGAGCCATGAGTTTCTCCTTTGTTGCCGTTCTTCTGTAATATCTACTGCACTATATGTAATACGTCTTATCTACTGCAATGTAGTAATGTAATACGTAATATCTACTGCACTGTTGCCCCTCTGTGCAGACTACTTTGATACAAATTGTGTTTTTAATTTTAGCTTTACTGATGGGTATTTATTTATTTTATGTATGGTTTGTGCTAGTACATATAGACACATATAAAGTAAATATGTACTCTTGAAAGGAGTTTAAAGAATAAATCCCAAATGACAGCAATTAATCTGCATCTAGTGAAAACAGGCAATAATTCAAACTGAAAAAAAGATGACCATAAAATCTTTGTAAAACTTTTTTTTTTCGCCCTCAGGAAGATGTGAAAAAGAAGATACACGTTTATGTGAATGTTCCTTAGAAAGGGTAATAATATAAGATGGTGAAAAAAAGGGATCAGTGATTCATTAGAAACTATTTTTCATTCTTATGAAATATGAAAAGAGAAAGTGAAAGAAAACATAGTAAAATCTCATTTATTCCCAAGAAGCATAAACTTGTCAAGGATATTATCATCAGGATTTGAATTTTCTTCCACAGTTAACTGGATTTCTTTTTGGCTGAAAAAGAATTTCGAAGCATCATTAAAATAAAACACCATCATAAAAAGAAAAAAAAAAAGATTAACCTTAATACTTCCAGAATTATTGCCACCAAAAGAAGACACATTTGGAGGGCAAGCTCAGCTTCCTTGTTTACTTCGGATGTTCTGAAGGAAGAAAGAGTAAAATAAGTACATATCATCATGCTTTAATACATATGGATTATTATTATTTCATTTTCTCATGCTTAAAATATTCTCATTCTAAGAGTTTCTGTAACTAGGACACATAATCTAAACACTAGATTATGAGACACATACATATTTTTCAAGCAGATTGCAAAAATTCTGAAAATTTTGCTTAGCGTCCATTTTTAATGTTTGTCTTAATTCTGAAATAACATCACCCTTTATCAGATCCTAGAAAACTATCACTAGAAGGTGAGAAGGGCAAAACAGAAAGATGATTTTTTAGATAATCTTCCAAAATACAAAATATGATGGCTTTTCCAGTGAAGCCTTAATCCAAATTTTGGATGTAGTCATGGTAAGGACAGCAACACAAATTTCCAACAGATGGAACTGGTTTATCTCAGGATAGAGGAACTTATGTAAACTGATGAAGTGGGGGAAAAAAACATGGTTGGTACAGTACTGTGTATAATTCCCAAAATTTCAAAGCATTTTGGGGGGTTTTTGATTGTTTATAAACAGCTTGTTTTCAGTGCAGTCTCTAATGGAAGTTCATTTTGAACCAGAGCCAAACTTAGAATCTTTTATTAAAAATATCTAAATGGGATATTTGAAAACATAAAAGGTCTTTGCTTACAAGCCTTTTGAATCCGAAGGTTGTTTGAAAAGGCCTATTTCTTACACACAACTTCATTTCAAACAAATAGACATTTTCTAATGAAAAAATATATTACTGTTAAAAGTTGGGTTTTTTAACTCAGGAAACACAAATTACTACAGATCATGCATTATTGTTTTCAACCTTATTTCTTGAAGATATTGTGATGGTATATCTAGTTCGAGTGTTCACTAGGAATACTGCAGCAAGATTTGCTTATCTTTTATTCCTATCAAAGGATTGTGATGGTGACCCACAAGCAGGATTCTTCATTAACATCAGTATAGGACTCAGCAATTATATGACCTCCAGTATTGATAGTCGTGGTTGCTCTGTTACCACTATGAACCTACAGCTCACCCTGATGGTCTAATTGCATTGACTTACAGCAAGCAGTCCTTCTCCCTGAGCTTGGACTCAGCACCCAGTTAGATGTTAGGACAGCATTGAAGAATGAAAACTTTCTTCAAAAGAACCTTTTTTTTGAAGATGCTGGACACTGCCACAGATGTTAGGCCACTTGTGCAAACACTCTAGGGTCTCCAACAACAATGTCAGAGCACGTAACTGCCCCAGTGTCTTTAGCCTTTTCTCTCTACAATGATACTGTTACAGATGCTGCACCTGTAAAACCTCAAGAGAACAGTTAGATCAGGAGTTAAGACATGATTGGAGCAGATGCTGCACAACTGGAGAGAAAAAAGAAGGTTCCTACACCATAAAATGCTGGAGTTGGATTTTCTTAATTCCACCGAGAAGTACCTTTCTTTGAGTAACAGGTCTGACTAGAAAATGAGCGAAATACTACCTGTTCATCTGGGCAATGATCTAAAATTAGATGCATATATGAATGTGTGTATATTGTATAGGCATATGTATATATTACCTCTATATATAATCAGGTGTTTTAAAGGAATTTTGGATATTTTAACCATATCATCATTACTTACTATCTTGCAAATTTAATTTTTAGACAGAATATACAAATATTAATGCAGAATATACTTCTTATCCTATCCCACCAGAATAGCCAGCCGCTGGGACTGCAGAGTCTCTTTAATCAGCCCCCGTATCCCCCTACTGCTGCCTCACCTGTCACTTCCAACTAACAGACGCACAGCTCTGCACGTGCACATAGAGAAACTCAGCATTTTCCACAATCAACCAAATAGCCTGAAGTGAAAGACAAACACGATGCCTGAAGCAATATTGCTTGATTAACACTGAATAGTTCTTTAAAGTGATCACATGAACTTTAATCTGAAAGATTGCTTTGAATTGTTAAGGGTAGAATCTGTTGCTATGAGAGATGTCAAACAACTCTGGTGAATTTAATGTGTAATAGATGATAACCTTTGTTGGTTTTAATATTGAATTCCACGTTACTGATCCTAGTAAATAATCCTTACCTTCCCCTAGTGAATACCTGCTGTATCCCAAAGCCCTACACAGTACGCAAAGACGTTTTAGCAGAGCGTTTTTCATGTAAAGCACACACATACTGTATAGATCTGACCTCATCACTGGTTGCCTCAGGCTATCTCCTGCATACCGTCTGTTTTCTTGATTTTCTCCTGAGGTTGTCATTATCTAAGGTTTGTAAATATTTCAGAAATTTGAGACTCGTATAACAATTGCAAATGCCATTTTCCTGTTGTACTGAAATTTCCGTCACGTTCAGACATTCATTTTTCTCCACTTTCTCTATTTTCTTGTTCTGGATGATCCAAATTCTACAATACTTGATCTAGCTGTAATTGAAATTACAATCTACTTACAGCCATTTTAACCAAAAGACTCCAGATAGGCACAGTTTTGATCTGAGTTAACAAATAAACACTGTATGTTGCCACTTCATATTGTGCTATTTTCTATTTGTCAAAGTGGCATATAGATTTTATGGATATTTTATGTGAGTTTATGCATGAAACTCAGCTTTTTGTAGAAACTGCTGACCTACCCATTGAAGGGAAAAAACGCAGAACAAAAATTGAAAACCCTTTAGTCCTTTAAAAAAACCACAGGAATGTAGTACGGATGATAAAGGACACGTGTACTTGAAGCAGATTAAAAGAAGTACAAAATTGGTTCCTTCCCAGAATCTTAGTCTATATGATTTTCTTTGTATTAAAGCAGCCATCATTTACTGAATATATTTGCTTTCGTGTAATTATGTACATATACTTAGCAAAGTATCTTGTATAAAGCAGAAAGCTACAGAAGCCCTATAAAATATGCTTCGAAAATCGTGTGTGGCATGAATTTTGGCAGCATTATCACCACATTCGTTTTCAGAAGTACACTCCAATTTTTATATCAGATTCTGTATTGTAGCAATAATTTACTCTGGTATTAACATTAGTATCCAATTTTCATATCAGATTCTTCATTCTAGTATAATTTACTCCAATATTACATTACTATCCATACCTGCCTTCATTATTCTACTTTTGTAGTTGTCTTCAATACACTTTTTAACATTCATTATATTAAGAGTGTGATGATACACCACCAAATGGGATAGAGAGACAAATGTGTTTAGTGTAAAAAGATGTATTGTGTTGATAGGGAAGCCTAAGAGGGTTCATGGATTTTTAAGATGATGTAAATATTATTATAACTATTTAATTAACTCATTTATAGTAGGGTCAGAAATTTCGTTTGCTTTGCACTAATACAAGCTTTACAGATAAGAGGAAGAATTCCTTGAAATTTTGCTTAGAATGTTTTTTTTTATATCCAGTCATGTGGATTTATGTACTTTATATGAAACATTCAGAAGTGGAGGCAATAATTTGTAAATGACATGAGAAAAAGAAATCACAGTGTATTTTCTTTTCAAAATATTTAGTGTCTACAATTCATCTGTGAACCGAGTAAATCACGGCTTCTTCAAGTGCAAGGATCGAAACCAATTACCATTAGTGACCATCGGGTGCAGCCGATCCTTTCTGTCCTGTTGCCTGAATCTCAATGATCTCCCAAGTGTGCCCATGCAATTTAACAGGAAGATCAATACACCACGGCAGTTAGCAGCAGCTCTCTTGAAGTGCTTCACAAAACATGCTACATTTCTCTACCGAATAAATGTCAAAACATTCCAACAGCTACAATTCTTGGGAGAAATTGTTCTTGTGAAACATTATTGACATACTTTAACCCACATTTCCCGCTGCTCTCCAGCTTCCTACAGGCCAGTCAATTCTGATTTGGCAAGAGCCACATCGACACGTGTCCCCTGCTGACTTTGTCTGTAGGCATGAAAGATATCACGATGCGGTGCAGAAGTCCTGGGTGTCAAGGGTCAGTGGTCTAGCTCTGACCCAAGGTCAAGGTGACAACAACCTGTCTCCCGGGACTTGTCTTCATCTCTAATATGGCCTTGGAAGCAATCAATATCATTACAGAGCTTGCTTTTCTACCAGACAGTGCTGCCTGATCTAAGCATTTCAAGACTATGACTTGCAACCCTTGCTGCTTGAAAATGTCTTCATTTTCCCATTATACTGCAAAACATCTGTATTAGATCTGGCACTGGCTTTTTTCATCTGTTTAATGTGGTAAATTAAATTGATTCTTCTCACTTTTTAATGGATTTCTGCAACCAGGATCAGTAAACCTGGACTTTCTTGGTCTTTTCTTGTATATGGTGGAGGTGTTACACATAGCTTAGCATCCCAGCATCCAATCTCTATATCAGAATTCTTTTTTTTTTGTTCTTCCTTCCCCCTATTTTTCCCCTATTTGCTACTAGTAGCCATTTTCTTCTCTGTTTTTTTTTTTTAATTTTCAGGAGAGAAGATCTCACTAGTGAATGTATACGCTGGATTTATACATTACACACAAACACACACATATATATATAAAACCATCCCCAAATATATCTATAAATATATAAATAAAATGCACATGCTTCCTAATTTTCACAGACCATACAGCATTAGTGCATTGTAAGAAGTCATTAGGCACATGAACAAGCTGTTAGGCACTAAGATAGACCGCTTTTATCACCTGGTTACAAGAGCTATGGTAATTTCCTATACAACAAGTTGCTGCTTTCTTCAGAAATCTCAACCATGATGCCTCAGTAATAAATTCGGTATAGTTAATGGTTTTTTGACATTTTTTGATTTTTTTTTCTCCTAAGGAAAAAAAAAATACAACCCCAAACTAAAACATTCTATGACAGATCAAGGGGTCTTTTTATGGAGTACGTGTGTTTCTATCTGAATAGTGCTATGAAAGGCTAACAGAATTGAAAATCACGTGCAACCAAAACATTGAGCGAGGGAGAAGAACTCATGCATATTGTGTCTTTAAAATGACTGAACTATTTCATCACACCAGCTCAAAACTGGGCTTCAGATTTCCGCATAATGGACAGCTGACAGTGAAGACTGAGAGCACAGATCTGAGTCAAAAAAATCAAGGTGTCCTTACACCATGCTATTATGGAGCCCTTTTCTGTCCTTCCCAGATTGGTAGATTAAACAAAGCAAAACAAAAGCCAAAGCTATAAATACTTATTTAAATGTGAGTTACAGGCAGCCTTATATGTTTATAATGTACCCAGCACACTTTTGGGCTTTTTCGAAATAGTGGTATTTTCAAAGGAGAGCAAGATACATACCTCTTTCCACTCTAAAGGTTACATGTTCCTCTGTCCTTGCTAGCACACAGTAAGAAAGTGTAGCATAAGGCTGTTTCTCTGGCTTAATCTCAAAGCATAAACTTGACTCTCGGTTTTATGTATAGTAAATGAGCCCTGTAGATGCAATTTGGTGCATAATTCCCCATTCGAAAATAGGGATTCTACATCAGCTGTTTCCAGCTGCAGAGAGGAGCCCGGAAAGAAGCTGGAGGGATGGGTTTCCCCCTCTTCTCTCCCCCTCTTTCTTCTGTTCATCCTTTTGCACCCCATTCTCTCCTTGGGTGTATGAGACCAATAAGGCAGTTTCATTCGAGTTGCAGCTGAGTGACGACATTCCCGATTACACTGTTGTAAAGGAGAAGGGGGTCAGGCTCTTTGCCTACCCACAGCAATTCACAAGGGTGTTACAATCTCCAGGTCCTGACGTTGCTGCTTGGAGAATTTCAAGAAAAGCAAAAGGCCTGTGCAATCTTAGGTGACTGAATGTGAAAGCTGGCACAAGATACTTTTGAAGCTGAATATATCTGTAGAGGAAAAGTGGAAAATCTCTCACTCCCGTGAAAGAGGCACTGCAAAATTACCTCAACTCTGCACCCATGCAGTACTCATACATGAGCCTACAAGCACTAGCTGGATGTTAAGGGCTTCAGCTAATAATCACCTCAGCTGTCGGTGTTTCCTCTTTCTCACATCTCCTGCCCACACAAGCCTTCAGTGCCTTTTATACACAGATTGGTATCAGCACATTCTCTGCAGCCCATTGTCAGCATCATACAACGGCAAAGAGACCCATTTCTTGCTTACCTTTCAGACAGTGCTCTTCTACACATTAGGCAGTATGACAAGGTGGAAAAAAAAGGAACGTATTGTCAGAGATGCAATAGAAATCACAAAACTTGTGTGTCATATTTTAATAGGGTTCTTGCATGGAAAAGTCTGCATAGACACTCTGTTGCTAAGATTGGAGCAGTTGTGGGATGCCTTGACCTACCTCATTCTTTTGCAACGCCTCTTTTGAGGCATGTAGCAGTTGGAGAAGTGCAGGATCCTATTTTTGCTTTCTGTATGTTGCTGCACCTCGCTGAAATTTGCTTCATCCACAGCCTTTTGGAGCTCTCACTTTGGTCCATCAAGGCAGACAGCATAATTGCAACTGCACTTACTTTGCATGAAGTGGTAGCTGCTAGCAGAGCTCACTAAGACTCAACAATACTTTAGGCTAGCTTTACAAAGATGCAGCTGCATATCTCCAATACTGCGAAAATCTGAGTCCTCCTTTTCCCATTTTTACCTTGAAGACTCAAAAGCTCTTGAGAATAATTCCATTGCCTTTTCTTCCTTGCACAAATACTGTAAAAGAAACTTCCAGTCCACAATTGGTAATGCTCGCCTTACCCTTCACATCTAGTTTTCTATGCATGGACTAGGTAACTGTTAAGGGTCGAGGTCCCGAGGTAATAACTCCTCGAATTCCTTAACAATTCCCTCTGTCTCGCCCAAGACAGAAGGGGTTTAAGGGGAACGAAGAAATTCACACCTCGGTCTGCGTTTGGGAAACTGAAACAAACTTTTAATAGATGACAAATCCACACAACTATACACTACTATACATATATATATATATATATACACAACCGAGAACAGGGAAAAAAAAACTGAGAAGAGAGGACTCAGACAACCAGGTACAGAGGGAAGAAGAGATAAAGTTTTTAACAGTCTTGTTCGAGGTCAGATCCCTTGGCAGGCACCCAGCAACAAGGGGGAAGTGAAAACCTTGCAGCTGCTTCCAGACAGAGAAGATGAAGTTCTTCTCACGGTGAGATGGTGGGGGAGAAACCCCCACACAGCAAATTTAACAGCAGGAAAACTCCCTGCATGGAATGGCTGGGAGTCCGGATATCTCACCCGATTTCAGACGAGACTCACGGCAGTAATAGTTCACAGTCTGTGATCCTCAGTGATCTGGGGGTGCAGGCCCTCAGGTCTCGGGCCTAGTCATTCGACAGGTCGGGCCTAGCCGGGCCTAGTCGGGCCTGGTCGTCAGCCAGCAGATTTGCGGCAGTCCTCCCTCCATGAAGCCGTCTGGAAGTCAGAGAGAGAGACACTCCCCCGGCCTGCTGCTTTTAAAGACTCCTGACGTAACGTTACACTCACCTGACCCCGTTAACCAATTAGATGCGGAGTTATCGTACTGCCTGGAATAATTCCTATTTGTCCATTTCCCAAAACAAGGAAGCTTCAGCTCAAACCAGAACAGTAACATATCCAGATCTGTCAAAGCAGAGATTGCCAACCCAGGAAAAAAAAAATCATGAAAGAGAATGAAAAGTTTTCTTTGTTTCTTCCCAATTTCAGATGAAAGAACTCTTGTTCTTGCATTGAAAGAAGCTTCAGAATATTCCTGTCTGGAAACTACAAAATATAGTTTAACTGCGAACTTACGTAATTTGTGAATCTAAGCGCAAATCTAAGGCGTATGTAAGGAAACTTTGATATGCAGAAGCAGCAGTTATATGTTGGTAAAGAAAACTTGTTTGTCAGAAAGATTGGTCTGTAATGGCAATTCTAGACTATGAGAAGAAATTTTTTAGAGAGGGGAAGGTAACAGTGGAAAGTCTGAAAACGGAAACCATTTAATAGAGCTCTCTACTTTTCATGATTGCCATTTGTGGCTGACATAGGGCAAGGTGTTTTACACTGCATCTTGGAATATAATGCGGTGAGGGGACCTTTGCATTCTCCCCAAAAACTATTTGCCACAAAAAAGCAGAATACATAGAGTTGTGTATATTTAAATCTTGGAGATAAATAAAATGTAAAAAACATTCTGAGTACAACCATCCTCTCCTCCTTCTCTGCCTCGAGAACTGCAGGAAACAGTGAATTCATCTGTGGTAAGGAATGGACATCTCTCACACTGTTGGTTGGAAGAAAGATAGCTTTTAGCATTCTCGTCGTATATTTCACTCTCAAGTGTGGTCGGGATTGTGTCTCCTTATTAGGACCATCATCATTTGTATTTTAAGACTAAAGTAGTTTAGTTTTAGAATCTAAGAAGTTACTGAGACATCCAGAGCTAAGCTCCATTAAACACTTTGACCTAAACCCTGTGAACAGCCATTAGTTCAGCAG